>NW_020958525.1:12491-13648 GCF_003031625.1 Empidonax traillii | reverse complement strand
TAGGGTTAGGGTTAGGGTTAGGGTTAGGGTTAGGGTTAGGGTTAGGGTTAGGGTTAGGGTTAGTGTAAAGGTTAGGTTAAGGGTTAGGGACTTTCACAATTCTTGTGCAGGGGTTCTGACACCAAAGAAATGCATTTCCACCCAGGAAACAAAGCCCTTCTCCTCCATCTCTCCTGTGCAATATGTGACCCACTCTTGGTACTTGAGACACAAAGAGATCTTCTTGTGCTGGCACATTTTGTCTGTGAGGAATCTTCATTCTTATTCCATTTTTGGACTTAGACTTACCATTTCAGCACAGGGGTTCTGAAACCAAACAAATTGAATTCCATCCAGGAAAAAAAGAATTTACCCTCCTTCTCTCCTTTGCAAATGGTGATCCACTCTTGGCACTCCATGCACACCTAGAGCTTCCTGCACTGGCACCTTTTGTCTGGGAGGAATCTTTGTTCTTATTCCATTTGGGGGATCAGACTTGTGGGGTGCTGAGCTGAAAAAAGACACCCTATGGACAAACCATACTAATTGGCCTCAGTTAGGCCTGGCCCTGACATAGCCAGAAGCCTCTTTGCAGGCAGTGGAAAGATACAGGAGCAGTGATACCAGACTGCAGGAATGTAAACAAAGAGAAACCTGGGACAAAAACAAGGAGCAGTTTTAGGAGAAAAATTATGTCTTCATACCAAATGGACATTTGTGTGCAGCAAGTAGGAAGTGTGTCAGTAATGCACGCTCGGTTCGTGGGTTGCAGCAAATAACCAATGGTTTGAAAGTGATCACGCCCCGGGGGGCAGTGAAAGTATATAAGAGGTTGGGTTATGTAAATAAAGCGGAACATTTGTGTAAATCATCCTGATTTGTGTGCAGTTTGTTCTGGAAGCTCCTCTGCCAACATCCACGTTATATCACAGCTGTCCCTTTGTTGTCACCAGCCCCCTGTGACGTCACTGGTCCCCAGTGATGTCACTGATGTCCCTGTGATGACACCTCTGTCCCCTGTGTTGTAACCCCTGTCCCCTGTGATGTCACCAATAGCCCTGTGACATCACAGCTGTCCCTTTGTTGTCAACAGTCCCATGTGGTGTCATTGGTCCCAAATGATGTCACCAATGTATCTGTGATGGCACCAGTGTTACCGCTGACATCACTGGTGTCTC
>NW_020958525.1:3890-5866 GCF_003031625.1 Empidonax traillii | reverse complement strand
CGGTGGCTGCCGGGAAAGGGATGGCGGCAGCGGCAGAATCTCCTCAGCTCTGTGAGGCCTGGCGGGGGCTGCGGCGGGGCTGGGGATGCGCTCGGGGGCTGCGGGGAGCGCGGCTGTGGGCGGGAAGGCTGGAGGGCTCGGCAGAGTGGAGAGGAGGGGCTCGGGGGTTCCCGAGGAGGTTTGGAGGTCTGTGAGGGGGTTTCGAGGGGTCGCGGAGGGGATGTACTGTCTTGAGGGCGCTCAGAGGGGAGGGTGAAGGTGCCTGAAAGGTGTTCAGGAGGTCCCTGAAAGGGCTGGGGGCCTTGGAACCCTCGGGGCGGCTGTTTAACCGCCATGGCTGCACTGCGCAGGCGCCGGCGGAGTTCTCAGAAAGGGAACTTCAATTCCCAAAAGGCCTCGCGCGGCGCCGCCATTGCCGCTCGTGCCACAGCGCCCCCTGCCGGCTGGGCGGACCGACCGCAGGGAAATGCGATTCTAATGCCTCCCCCAGAACCCCAGAGACCCCCAAAACTCAGCACACAGAGACCCCACAGGGAGGAAGGCTCGGGAGTCCCCTCAGGGCTTTCAGTGGGGTTCAGGGAGTCCCCCAGCCCTCAGGGGAGGGGTCCTGGGGGTACCACCCAAAGTCTTGTGGGGGTGCCCCCCCAGTGCCCCCAGTATAGCCCAGTGACCTCCCAGTGGTTCTCAGTATGGCCCAGTACACCCCTCCCCCCCAGTGACCACCCAGTGTTTCCCAGTGACCTCCCACTGCCCTCCAGTATGGCCCAATGATCCTCTAGTGAGCACCCAGTAACTCCCAGTATGGCCCAGTAATCTACCAGTGTCTTCTCATGTGTCCTGGTAATTCCCCAGTAATCACCCAGTCTCTCCCAGTGCCCTCCCAGCATCCCTCAGTAACCCCCCAGTCCTTCCCAGTGCCCCCTGTTTTCCCCCAATGTGTCCCAGTATCCCCCAGTAATTACCCAGTTCCCCCAAAAGCCCCCCAAGTGTCCCCAGTGTGTCCACAGATGCCCTTGGCCTTTCTGTGAGCGGTGGAGTGGGGAGGAAGAGGGGAGTGTTTTTGGGGTCAGAGGGTCAAGGGGGGGACTCCTGCGGGGAGATGGAAGATTGGGACATCAGGGATGACTTTGGGGACAGAGGAATTGGGTGTGTTAAGGGGGAAATGGGGGCCATGGAGAGGCCCTGGGGACATTGGAGACACCGGGGGGTCTCAGGGTTTCATGGGGTAACTGAGGACACCAAGAGCGTCTTGAGGACATCACGGGGGTCTCAGGACTCACCTGCTCATGGTGCTGCCCCTCCTGTCTCCCCCAGGCCCCAATACCCCTCCCAAATGTCCCCTAACCACCTTTTTTTCTTTAATCCCCTCTCCCCACAGATCCCTTTGACAACCCCAATGCCCCCAAGACCCCTTTTAGCTCCTCCAAATAAACTGAAAGCTCCTCAAAACCCCCCAAATCTGCATTCAACCCCCCCCAGTCGCCAAAGCCCCTCCCCTTGGCATCCGTGCCATGCTTTGGGAACCACGGCGGGGTTGGATCAAGGGTTGCACTTGATGATCTGGGAGGTCTTTTCCAAGCCGGCTGATTCTGGGATTCTCTGGGTGCCATTGCCAGGGCAGTACATGCTGGAGGCTCTGTCCACAGGGGATAGATGTGTCTGTGCAGACAGACAGACAAGGTTAGTCTGCAAAGATGTGGGGTTAGAAAAGCAGGATGAGTTCTGGGATGGTTCTAGAAGGAGAAAGAAGCCCCCAGGCCAGTGCAAGCAGGCACCCCTCAGCTTCCGCATCATCTCCTCTGCCTGCAGGTTCCTGTCCTTGAGAGCAGGCCCTGAGGTGACCCTGAGAAGAAGTGGAAGGCAGAGGTGGTGCTGAGGCAGGAGAGCCCCGTGCTGGGGAAGAGGCTGAGCTGGGAGTGGCCAGCAGGGAGAAGGTGCTGTGTCCATGGCCTGTGTGCCAGGTGAGCTGGGGCTTT
>NW_020958525.1:0-1053 GCF_003031625.1 Empidonax traillii | reverse complement strand
CCCGCGGGACGGGGGGTGCAGAATAGAGGAAAATACAGTGACAATACAGTCAAATACACTAAAAGAGCCGCACCGGGGAGTCTCCACCGCCCGTGTCTGAAAGAGCTGCACGCAGGGACACGCGGGGTGGGAACAGAATAGAATACAGAGAACAGGGTCAATAGAATCAAAAGCTGCCCCGAGGGGTCCTCACCGCTCCATTTCACTCAAGAGCTGCCCCACGGGCTGGGGGAGGAGCGGTGGTGCTGCAGGAGCCTCATGGGAGGGCAGGCAGATGGGAGCTGGGAATGGAATAACAGAGGGAAAATACAATAAAAAAAACAATCTAAGAGCTGCCCCAGGTTGAAAGAGCTGCACCAAAGGACTGCCGAGGAGGCACCAGAGGGGGTGAGGATATAAGAAACCACCAAAACCCATTCTATTTTAGGATTCTTCCATCTGAAGCAGATACAAGGACCAGAGGAAAGACAGCTCTTATACCTGCAGTAGCTGTCACCTGCTTAGAGGTAATCAAAATGCCCTTCGAAATTTAGAACTGGACTTCATCTCAGCATTTTGTATTTGAATCCCTTTGTTCATATGCACACAGGAATTTGGGTGAAATCGAAGCTTTTATTGAAGAAAAATTATATTTATTAATATCCATCCATCTATCTACTATCTATCTGTATATCCATCTGTCTCTCTACCTATCTTATAATCTATTTAATCTATCTATCGGCACACTGCGATGAAACTGTGATCCAGCTCAAGTCCTAAGGTGTGTTTAGGGCAATCCCAGGCTGGTGACAGGAATCACTGGGTGAGCCCAGGCTGGCAGTGTGTGCTTGGGGCAGCCAAATGCCCGAGGCGCCGTCCCTGAGCCATGGCTGTGGTGCCTCCCTGTGCCGCGCTCTCAGCCGGACGCTGCCGAGGCTCAGCACGGTCACCTGCAGGCAGCTGCCTGGCGCTGGCAGCCCAGCACTGCTGCTCCTGCTCTCGTGGGGCTCAGGTGCCAAGGAACAGCCTGGCACAGCCCTGAACACCCTTCTGAACAGGGAGCTCTGCTGTTCT
>NW_020958524.1:12313-13649 GCF_003031625.1 Empidonax traillii | reverse complement strand
CCCATATTGTGCTATAGCTGTCTTTGCCTCTTTGAGGACTTTCCAATCCAGAGCTTCCCATGATTTATTACCAGCCGCATCTACAAACACAGGATATGCACTAATGCTTAGCGGCTCAATATCTCCCTCTAACATTGCCTGCTTAATTATTCCCTTCCATCGCAAAACCGGATTATGACTCCCACCTCCCACTTCCCCTTCCAGCAAAGCTGTAGCCTCGGTAACAGGAATCTGAGTCCCTGTAGCGCGCGAGAAAGGGGGTCCTGGAGGTGGCATTGACATCACCGGCGGAGCTGTAGCAGCAGGGAAAGTTGAAGTCAGTGAAGGAAGCTGCGACTCTGGTGGTCTGCTCTCCAGTGCCTGCATGCGCTGAAGTAGATCGGCTATCTGAGCCTTCATTTGTTCCGAAGCAGCGCTCTCGCTTCCGGCATCTGAGGTCTCCCCTTCTTCTTCTTCCTCCGAAGAAGGTGCTGAAGATGGACATGATGGAAGTATGTTCGCCTTCACTTGGAAATTTGTTTTCATTTTTCTTTTCCGGGGCGGCGAAGGATGACGTTTCAGCGCTGGCGCGACTCTCGGAGCATGCGCAGAGGTAGGCATGGACGCCTCACTCGGAGTCGCTGCTGAGGATGACGCAACAGCTGGCTCCGTGCCTGACGCATGCGCGATGGGTACAGCAGGTGGTGCTGTGGGCGCAGACGTAGAAGGTCCCGCTGCGGTGACTGACTGCGCAGGCTCAGTCTTCGACGCAGGCGCATTGCCAGACGGTGTTGCCACGGGCAACGCGGGGACTGTGGGGAGGGGGGGAGCGGCGGGCTGCGCGAGCGCAGTGACGGTTGCAGTCCCTGGCCCCGCTCCAGCTGTTTGGTCTTCGGTTTTTGCCCCCCCCGCTGCAGCTGGGGCTAAGCCACGCTGCTTTCTCGGCGCCATTAGGATAGGCGCGGTCGGAATACTGAACACAAACTGATCCGCAGAAGTTTTACTTTCAGAAACTTTCACTTCTGCCCGGTTCCCACCCTCTAAAGCTGCGCGCGCAGACAGAGTCACTCTCCGCTCGGCTCCCGTTTCTTCCAGTGCGTCTACTAGCAAGCGCCAGACGGGTGGGAACTTTTTAATTTCTTTAGACCCTCTAGAGGTCTCATCCCACAGTTTCTGACCCACAGTGACCCAGGTAGACACTTCAAAGGCAGCAGAAACACTGGGGATAAGGTCCCGTGACCTGGACCACTTTAACAGCTCTCTAAGAGCGTTCGAATCATAATTAGGGTCCTTTCTATAAAGGATAGCTTGGAGAAACTTTTCCACCGCCTCCTCCTCCTTTGAGAGGGCGTTCCCC
>NW_020958524.1:4264-5935 GCF_003031625.1 Empidonax traillii | reverse complement strand
TGATATCTCAGACCTTTTTGGGGTTTTAAACTTTTGTAGATTTTAGAACTAGTTGTGTAGTGAATATATTTTAATGTAACTGTATTATATCCCTTACCCTTAACAGAGTATTTACACATACACAACCCTACTACCCCATTCCATATCAATTCCTCTAAATTCCATTTTTAGTCTTCTTTTCAAGGTAGATTTGTAGAAAAACACCCTAAGGCCTGGACCAGAAGATATTACCCAGACACAGTGACCTTCTAGGCAGAGCTCTTTAGGAACTCCCAGGATCGTGTGTCCTGTGAAGAAGATGAAGATGAGGAAGAAGGGGTCCCAAAGACACCAAACCCAGTTCCTGAAGGGGTGTGTCAGGGGGCAGAATGGGGCAGAACCAGGGCTGCATAAACCTGGGATTGGATGGACCTTATTATAAAATCATAGAACCCCTGTCTGGGGGGGGCACACATGGGATGTGTTCCTCTAGGCCTAACAACTCATTAAAGGACCAGGTCTCTTTATCTTATCTCCTGCCTAAATTGATCTGGAGTCTTTTTCTCCATGGTCTCTTAAGGCAACAACACCCACACCCAGGCAGAGATGTGTGCACACACCAAGATCTGGGTGTGTAAAGGTCCCTCTCCAAAATTCTCCTGGTTGTCAGTGAAACCCTCCCACACATCCCTTTGTGTTTCTCACCAGACAAGGTTCCAGGTAGCCCTGCAGGGTCCCAATGGCCCCTTCATTCCATGAGTTCCCACAGAGTCATAGTGACCCCTTGATGCCACGAGTTTCTGTGCTTTCCATGTTCCCTTGGGTTGATTGAGGACCTGTACTGTCTCACTGGGCCCTTGATTCCTCCAGGTTTGACAGTGTCACAATGGTCCCTTCAGCTCCAGGAGGCCCTGCAGGGTCACAATGGCCCTTGGATTCCATGACACTCAGCAGTGCAATAGTGGTCCCTTCATTCCATGAGTTTCCCCAGTGTCCCAATGTCCCCTGGACTCCACATGGCCCTGCAGTGTCCCCACAGAGCCTTTGATTCCAGGAGATTGCGCAGGACGAGCCCTGGGAGGTCCCCATGGAGCTCCTGGGACAGCAAAGTGACCTCCCGGCTCTGGAGGAGCCCTGAGAACTTCCCCAGGGGGAAGGGCCGGATTGTGCCCTGGGATGGGGCAACCCCAGCTGGACGGACACACTGGGAATGAGAGGCTGGGAAGCAGAGCTGGGAAAGGGCCCTGGGGGTGCTGGTGGGTGCCAGTTGTCCCTGAGTCAGCAGTGCCCTGGCAGCCAGGAGGGACATCCCTTTGCTGGGGTGATGCCCAAAAAAAGCAGATAAAACTGTTTAGACAGAGTTTTATGCCTAAGCAGCAGGTATTTATTGACTAACGGCCGGGCAGCCTGCCAGCTAGTGCTGGGAAAACAGGCTCCGAGTTGGTTAGGTTAGAATGAGTATTTTATACAGGTTTGGCAATGATTACAACATAATCACATACGTATTCATATTGTTGCATCATTAGATTACAATATTCATAACAGGTGGAGTTAGGGGCGGAGATTGAGGCGTGGTCTCTATTTTGAGGAATATTATGGTGGTAGATCCTGCCTTACTTCCTCATGGGGTCTCAAATTCTCTCCTCTTCATCAGGTGACCCTCGTGACCTTTCGTTCTTTCCATTGTTCTGT
>NW_020958524.1:0-2747 GCF_003031625.1 Empidonax traillii | reverse complement strand
CAGCCCTGCACTGGCCACGGGGAAGAAATGTAACTGGACTCCCCCTGAAACCAGCACAGCCATTATGGGCTCTCAAAGCCACATCCCACAGTCCATTTGCCACCTGGAACCAGGGACTCCGAGTTCCTGCTTCCCCAGCCCCAGGGATGGTGTCCTTGTCTGCTCATTCCTCCACACTCTCTTCTCAGTAATGGCATCTTAACCAGACAAGCCCCTGGGAATAATTCACTTCTAAGTCCTCAGTTCTTCTGTGGTTAATTAGACAGATCTCAGAAGTGTATTCAAAGTGAATATGTTGTATTAACCAAACCACAAATAAAGATGTCTTTTTGTGACCTGCTTGGTTTTTCCCTATTTTTACATTAATATCAGCAATATCAGGGGCCAGAACTGGACACAGCACTCGAGGTGGGGCCTCCCCAGTGCCCAGCACAGAGGGACAATCCTTGCCCTGGTCCTGCTGGCCACCCTGTTCTCCAGAAAGGCCAGGGTGTCCTTGGCCTTCTTGCCCCCCTGGGCACACTCTGGCTCATATCCAGTCACTGTCAAGCAGCACCCCCAAGTCCCTTCCTGCTGAGCAGCTCTCAAGCCCCTCTGCCCCCAGCCTGGAGCATTCCAAAGGGTTGTTGGGACCCAAGTGCAGACCCTGACACTTGGCCTGATTGATGCAGCCTGTCCAGATCCCTCTGCAGAGCCTTCCTGCCCTCCAGCAGATCCACACTCACACCCAGTTCCATGGTATTCATGAATTCCCTGAGGGGGCACTCGATCCCCTCAACCAGATCAGCAATAACGATGTCAAACAGGAGCAGCCCCAACCCTGAGCCCTTGGGAACCCCACTAGTGACCGGCCCCACCTGGATTTAGTTCCATCCTCCACCACTCTCTGGGCCAGCAGCCAGTTTTTCCCCCAGCAAACAGTTCCCTCGTCCAGGCCATGAGCAGCCAGTTTGTGCAGGAGATGCTGTGGGAGATGGGCTCAAAGGCTTTCCTGAAGTCAGGACAGACACATCCTCAGCCTTTCCCTCAGCTGCTGAGGGGGTCCTTTGTCACAGAAGGAGATCAGGTTGGTCAGGCAGGACCTGCCTTTCCCAACCCCACAGTGTCTGGGCCTGATCCCCTGGATGTCCTGCCCGTGCCATGGGATGGTGATGGGAGAATAGAAACTTGACTCAGATAATGCCCCAAATTTGGAGCAATGTAATCTTAGAGAAGTCCTGGAGAATTAGATCAGGGATGTAACTCAAAGTAACATGATGTAAATAAGCTCTGTGTCCCCAGAGAAGGTGAAGAAAAAACATAACAGTTCTTGGTGGTGGAACAGGACGATGATGGGCCTACTCAAGAACTGAGGGCAAGGCAACAGAGGAAGCCTGGAAGGACCAAAGAAGGACTTCCAAGGGGTGACCCTTTGAAGCAAACCAATGAATACGTATGAAGCAAACCTGCACATCTAATGAATATGTAACCAGTGTGTGCAATAAGAAGCCCTGTCCATCTGTCATTGGCATCTTCGATTAGGGGAACTTCCCTGCCAACGTCCAGTGCTGAATAAAGAACAATTCCTGCTTCTTAATACTTACAAATTGGGGTGGAGGTGTTTGTTTCTGCTGCCTTTTGTTATCAGGGCCATTGTGACACTTTGGAGCCTCCTGGAATCCAAGGGCCATTGCCACAGTGCAAGGCCTGATGGAGCCAAAGGCCCTTGGCCACTGGGGCAGCTCACAGAATCCAGGAGCCTGGATGACACTCCAGGGCATCACAGAACCAAAGGAGTCCCGGGAAGGTGCTGAACCTCCTGGAATCAAGGGGGCATTGTGACACTGTGACACTGTGACATTGTGACATTGTGACATTGTGACACTGTGACACTGCGACACTGTGACATTGTGACATTGTGACACTGTGACACTGTGACACTGTGACATTGTGACACTGACACTGTGTCATTGTGACACTGTGACACTGCGACACTGTGACATTGTGTCATTGTGACCCTGTGACATTGTGACCCTGTGACATTGTGACACTGGGACACTGTGACAGTGACACTGTGACATTGTGACACTGGGACACTGTGACACTGTGACCTTGTGACATTGTGACACTGTGACACTGTGACATTGTGACATTGTGACACTGTGACACTGTGACACTGTGACAGTGACACTGTGACATTGTGACCCTGCAGGGCCATGTGGAGACAAAGGGGCCATTGTGACCCTGGGCAACCTCACAGCACCAAGGGCCATTGTGACACTGCAGGGCCTCCTGGATTCAAAGGAGTGCTAGGACACTCTGGACCTGATGGAATCACTGTGCAATTGGGACACCACAGAACCTCATGGAATCCTCAGGACCACTGGGACATATGGGAATCTTCTGGAATCAAGGGACCATGGTGACCGTGCAGGGCCTATGGAGCATAAGGGACCACTGTGACACCGTGGAACCTCATGGAATAAAGAACCTGTGAGACACTGGATTATTGGGATAATTCTTGGCTCAGAACAACTCCAGTGTGTATGTGATTGTGGAAGGGACAGGCGGAATTTCCCAAAGGTGAGGTGGTGCCCTGTTCCATTCCCAGCCCTTGGAGCCTCCTTGGGCAGCCCTGGAGCTGCTGTCAGTCCAAAGCAGCCCGGGAGCACTGCCCCATCCCACAGCCTGGAGCCCCTAACCCAGCCCCACACTGGCTCCAGCACACCAGCAGCTCTGCCCCTCACCCTCCTGGAGCCCCAGAGTGG
>NW_020958523.1:12626-13649 GCF_003031625.1 Empidonax traillii | reverse complement strand
CAGCTGGCATTGGCTCCACGGGGCAGGGGAAGCTTCTGGCAGCTTCCAACAGAAGCCACCCCTGGAGCCCCCCCGCTACCAAAACCCACCCACAGAAACCCACTGCACCCAGTGACTTCCACTTGCCCCAGGATGGTCCCAGTTCCCAGCAGTGTGATCCCAGTCACTCCCAGTTCATGCCAGTTGCCTCCAGCATGCATCCTGTCACTCCCAGTTACTCCCAGTTACTTCTAGTATGATCCCAGTTGCTCTGAATATGTTCCCAGTTGGCTTCCAGCACGGCTTCACTGGTTCCAACTTCCCCCCTGTGTAGTTCCAGTCACTCCCAGTTTGATCCTGGTCCCTTACAGTCACTCCCACTATGATCCCAGCATGGTGCTGGTCACTCCCACTATGATCCCAGTCACTCCCAATAGGACCCCAGTTGCCCCCAAGGTGCTCCCAGTTGCTCCCAACATGCCCAGGATGGTTCCTTTCCCTCTCAGGGACTCCCAGTCTGAGTCCAGGATGGCCCCAGGCACTTTCAGGTACTGCCTGGACGACACCATTTGCCCCGTGTGTGGTCCCACTTGATCCCAGTATGGTCCTGGCATGAATCCAGTCACCTCCAGTATCATCCCAGGAACTTCCAGACACTTCCAGTAAAAATCCAGTTTGATCCCACTCATCCCCAGTATGGCTGCAGTCCCTGTCACACACTCCCAGTATTACTGCAGTCACTCCCAGTAAGACCCCAGCAGGACCCCAGGAGAGGCCCAGCTGCTCCCACCATGATCCCAGTGTCCCCCAGCAACATTCCAGTTGCTCCCCTTCACCCCTACTATGGTTCCAGTCACTCCCAGAATGATCCCAGTCACTCCCAGCCACTCCCAGTCTATCCCAGTTGCCTCCAGTATGCTCCCAGTCAGTCCCAGTATGATCCCAGTCTCTCCTAGTAGGATCCAAGTTGCTCCCTGCATGGTTCCACTTCCTCCCACTCACCTCACTATAGTTCCAGTCCCTCCCAGTAGGATCCCTGTCACT
>NW_020958523.1:8877-10413 GCF_003031625.1 Empidonax traillii | reverse complement strand
CTCCCTGCTGGGAGGCTGCTCAGGGACCACCAGCTCAGAGCTCCGGCTCAAGCTCCGGCCGCCTTCCCGGCACAGGACGGCTCTTTCCTCCTCACAGCTCCCTGGGCTGGCTTTGCAGCCCCTCCTCCGGGGGCATCTCCGGCCCTTTTCCTCCCCGCTGCCTTCCTGCGCCGGGGAGCCCTTCAAAACAGCCTCTCCCACCAGGCTCTGCCGGGGGGATTTGTCCTCCGTGCTCTCCGTCCTCAGCTCGGGGCCTGGGGCAGGAAGGAAGAAGGACAGGCAGGGGATTTGCCTCTGGCCCAGAGGGAAGGCCAAGAACATCCCCCCCAAATTTGGCCCCCACAGGCACCACCAGACAGGGCCAAAGGGGCACTGACTTCCTCCTTACCTGCCTGGGGGGCCCGTAGCAACTTCCTTGCAGCCTCCTCCTCCATCTGCCCAAGCTTTGGGAAGGACAAATCCTGCTGGAGGGAAACAAGGGCTGAGCGCGTTGGCTTGGGGGTTCCTCCTGCCCAAGTCCATCTCTAGAACTCACAGGACATCCTGGGACCATAAAAACCTCCAAAACACCAAGATTTAGCCCCAAAAAACCCCAGCAAGGAGCATCTCCTCTCTGGTCTCTCCACTTTGGGATTCTGGAGGTCCCCCTTGTCCGGGCTGCTGGGGTTCATTTTGTGAATGGCAGGAAGTGACTGGGATCATACTGGATGTGACTGGGACCATACTGGGAGCAACTGGGATTACAGTGGGTGTGAGTGGAACTTATGCTAGGGGTTACTGGAAACTTCTTGGCCCATGCTGGGAACAAACTGGCATCAATTGGAAGATACTGGAACCATGCTGGGGGAACTGGGACCGCAGTTGGAATCATACTGGGAGAAACGGAGCCCACACTGGGAGTCTCTGTAACCATATTGGTGGTGAGTGGGACCACACTGGTAGCAACTGGGATCAACTGGGAGTGACTGGGTCTACACTGGGGGCAACTGGGAGTGTCTGGCACCCTGCTGAGGGAGACTGGGATCATACTGGACTCACACTGGGAGTTACTGGCACTACACTGGGGCAAACTGGGACCATGTGGTGGGCAAGTGGGATATAGTGGGAGCAACTGGGCTCATCCTGGAGGTGACTGGGCTCATACTGGGAGTTACTGGGCTCTGGGAAGCTCAGGATGGGCAGGGCAGCCCCCCTCCCGCTGCTATCCATTCCCAAAATCCTTGTTCCCAGTTCCCACTCTGGCCCTGACCAGCAGATCTGCTCCCGGATCCCATTCCCTGGGGACACTTCCCTGCCCTCTCCCCACCTTCCTGCTGCTGGAAATCAGCACTTTGGAGCCTCATCCCATTGTTTCCTCCTGCTCTGCCCTATTAATTTTGAGATTCCCTTACACCCCTTTTTCCCAAGCACTGGGACCCCCTGCCAGGCCATTCCCGGTTTTCCAGTCCCCAGACCCCACTTTCTTTGATTCCAGGACCCCCCTGCCTCCCCTTTCCTGGTCATCCCGCCTCTCCCAGCCCTTGGTTCCCTCTTTTC
>NW_020958523.1:0-1939 GCF_003031625.1 Empidonax traillii | reverse complement strand
GCCTGCAAGGCCAGAGGAGCAGCAGGGCCAGGGGAGCACAGCCTGCAGCACAGATGGCCAAGGGCTCTGGCAGGGCTGCAAGGCCCAAAGGCACCCAGGCCTTTGTGCCCTTGGCTCTGGCAGCTGCCTCTGCCCCTCAGGCCACCACAAGACACTTTCCTGGCAGCTTCTGCCCTTGGGTTCTGCCTCTCCCCTCCCTGAGCAGCCTGGCAGGGCTTGCCCAGTTTTTGACCTTTGTTGTTTCTCCCCTCCCATCCCACTGCCCCCCAAACAGCCCTGAGCCCCCCGGCAGGGACAGGATCTGCTGGGCCAGGGCCTGGGGCTCAGCCTTGGCCTTTGTACTCCACAAACCCAAGGCAGGCTTTGCTCAGCATTGCAGGGCCTGCCCAGAGCCTTTGTCTCCCTGCACTCCTGGCCTGCAAGGATCTGCTCTAAGCAGTCCCTGGGGAGGCTTTGTCAGTGCCTGCCCTCAGTGGGACCCAGCAAGGCTTCAAGGGATTTGAGCTTTGGCTTCTGACTTCTTGAGCAGCTTCTTCAATCTTCTCTCAGTACCTCTGGATGATGGACTTGTCTCTAAACACACTGTGGGGCTCACTAAAATACAGAAGAAAACAAATTTTTTTTTTCTTTAATTGTCTTTGTATCTTCAAGTCTTCAACAACTAATTGGAATTAATTTGTAGTTTAACGAAGGTGGAAGATTCTAAAGTGCAAGTCACAAAAATATAATTTTCTATGAAAGGGAGTGATTTACACAGAGCCTTGGGATGCAAGAGGGTCAGGGTGCAAATGGGTTTGGATCCAAAGATAAGGGGGCAAGACATTAGTAGCATTTAATCATTGACCAACTTAACAGTTATAAAGGGATTCAGTAGCATTTAGTAGAACTGAACAGAGACTGAATTATAGATTCACAGTAACAACACTCACACCACAGTCAATTCACACTGATATCTCAGATCTTTTTGGGTTTTTTTTTAACTTTTGTAGATTTTAGAACTAGTTGTGTAGTGAATATATTTTAATGTAGCTGTATTATATCCCTTACCCTTAACAGAATAGTTACACATATCCAACCCTACTACCCCATTCCATATCAATCCCTCTAAACTCCATTTTAGTCTTCTTTTCAAGGTAGAATTGTAGAAAAACATCCCAAGGCCTGGACCAGAAGATATCACCCAGACACAGTGACATTCTAGGCAGAACTCTTTAGGAACTCCCAGTATTGTGTGTGCTGTGAAGAAGATGAAGATGAGGAAGAAGGGGTCCCAAAGACACAAAACCCAATTCCTGAAGGGGTGTGTCAGGGGGCAGAATGGGGCAGAATTGGGGCTGCATAAACCTGGGATTGGATGGACCTTATTATAAAATCCTAGAACCCCTGTCTGGGGGGGCACACATGGTATGTGTTCCTCTAGGCCTAACAACTCATTAAAGGACCAGGTCTCTTTATCTTATCTCCTACCTAAATTGGCCTGGAGTCTTTTTCTCCACGGTCTCTTAAGGCAACATTTTGTGGTTTTGCTCTGGGTCAATTTGCTCTCACCCCACACACAATTACTGTAAGTTGAGAGAAGGTTTCTGCAGACAAAGGAGACCTGATTTGGGAAAATAATATGAACATTTCTTACTAGCAAAATAAAACTAAAGAACTACATCTACAACAATTCTACTCAAGTAAAAGTATTATATATTTTTAGAAATACCTCTCCCCCTTTTATATCAGTCCAAGGAGGACAAGCAGTCTCTTTCTCCATTCTCGGAGCTCCAGATCTTTTCAATAACTGCAACACTTTCAAGCTCTTCTTCTGTTATCTCAGGACAACAACTCCTTTTTGTCACAGCTGGAACTCTTTATCTCTCTCTTTTTCTTCTATGTCAGCCCCAAGGCAGGGCTGGGCCTACCCCCCTCCTGGGCTAAGATCAGAGGCTGGGGG
>NW_020958522.1:12285-13655 GCF_003031625.1 Empidonax traillii | reverse complement strand
TTGCTGCAGCCTCCTCCTCCTTGCCCAGCACAGCCCTCCTGGCACAGTTGGACACAGCCCTTGTTCTCCCCCCTCCTCATGGCCCTGCCCAAGCCCCTCAGCTACAGCCTGATGGCCAGAAACCTTCAGGGCAGGGAGAGCCCATTGGAGTGGTGGGTCTGTAGGGAGCAATCACTGCTGCCTCCCTTCTGAATCACCCTCAGGACCTGGACAAGCCTGGATTTGGTTTTGTTTCCATGAGGCCCTGCAGTGCCAAAGTGGCCCCTTGATTCCACGAGGCTGCTCAGTGTCCCCAGGATCCTTTGGCTCCAGAATGTCCTGGAGTGTCACAGTGGTCCCTTGAGTCCATGAGGTGTCCTCAGTGTCACAATGACCTCTTGATCTGTGGGGTGCCCCAGTGTCCCAAGGTCCATTTGGCTCCAAAAAGGCCCTGTAGTGTCACAGTGGCCTCTTCATTTCATGTGGTTCCACTGTGTCCCAGGGTTTCTTTGTTTCCAGGAGGCACCACAGTGACACAAGGGCTCCCTGGTTCCATCAGGTTTCCAAAGGTTTCAGGGTTTCTTTTGTTCCACAAGACCCCACATGTGAAATGCTGCCCTGGTTCCACAAGATTTCAGTGTGTCCCTGTGTTCCTTTCTTTCCAGGAGGCCCTGCAGTGCCACAATGGCCCCTTTGATTCCATGAGGTTGCACAGGGTCATCACAAAGCTGAGCCCACCCAGATGGAAGTTTGGGGGAGATCAGGAGGAACTGAGACAAAAGGGATTGGATATTTGGGGAAGGAAAGAGGGGCCTGGCAAATAAAGAGGAAAGATTTTGATGAGGTAAAAGCAGGTTCAGGGAATGCTGAGGGTACTGAAACACTGACTGTGCAAACACTCCTGAGAGACCCTTACCACCTTTGTAACCTCTTTGTAGTCCCAACGTAAAAGTGCAGCCCCTCCCATGGAAAGGAATCCACTGCTCAAATCTCAACCTCACCCTGACTTCAAAGGCAAAGCCCAGACCCAGAACTCCAGACTCTTACTGGTACACCAATGCCCAGCCCAATCCCCAACCTGTATTACCAGCATGAAAAGCCAAGTTTGAATCCTGACCCAGCCCAAAAACTCTTTCCCTAATCCTGAACCAGACCCTGCCAGCAGAACAACAAACCTGCCAAAGTTCTGCCCAATCCCCACTCTGAGCTCTAAAGCCCAAGGCCTGAGCATGAAGCACCCCCAGAGCCCTTGGGAGCAGGGCAAGGACCTGCAGGGCCCAGAGCAGGCCCAGGGGGTTGGCAGAGCAATGGGAGGTGACCTGGATCTGCTCAGCTCTGCAGGGACCCCCAGCAGAAGGGCCTGGGCTCTGTCAGGGATGTCCTGGGCCACA
>NW_020958522.1:4730-6080 GCF_003031625.1 Empidonax traillii | reverse complement strand
TGGCAATTCCAGCGCGGGGCTCCTGCAAGCGAACGACAGCCCTGCCCTCCAGGAAAGAAACCCCTTCCCCTCGACCTCTTTTCCTGTTCCTTCAAATACAACCTGCAGGGCAGCTTTCTGCCATCTCTTCTCTTGGGAATTGGGAAGATAGACCCGCTCCCATGTTAAACACCTCAGGCAAAACCACCCTGTTAACACCTTTCCCAACCTTCCCCAACCTTTTCCAAAGCCAAGATAGGGAAAGAACTGTTGGAATATTATTAATATAATAAAGAAGTAGCTTACATGGACCAAGAGACAACAATATGGTGTGTAACAGAATGCTGATGGGGATGCTGAGACTCCTGTCTGTGCCCCAAGAGCTGCTGTGCCCTTCAGAGGGGCTGGGGCTGTGGGGGGAGTGCCCAGAGCTCTGCAGCTCCCTGGGGTGGGCACTGCTGTGGGGCCAGAGCAGACTGGGCTGCTCCACTATTGACCTCTAGTATGAAATCCCTTCTAATTTTCTTCTGAAAAACTATTAAGGATAGGTTCTGTGTCCTGAGCACTAAACTGGAACTGTGGGATGGTTTTGGTGCCAGGAATATTGAGAAGGCTGGGCAGTGTCCCTGGGACACCTCACCAAAACCCTTGCAAAGGCCAGAGCCATCCCAGAGGTTCCTGGGGCCTTGGCAAAGACAGACATGGAACCAGTCTGCAAACAGGGCAGCAAGGAGGCTTGGCAGAGTTCCAGACTGCTCAGGCTCAGCAGGGAAGGGGACATGGCAAGTCCTCCTGCAGCCATTGCCAGGCACGAGAATGACAAGGCAGGGATTGCAGAACCCCTGTGGGAGGGAAAAGAAGGGGATGTTGTGTGCCCAGACTTCAGCAGGGCCTTTGACATGGTCTCCTGTGGTCTCCTTAGAGCCAGACTGGTGACAGCTGGACTGGGCAAGTGAAACATGTGATGGGTGGGAAGTTGAAGGACTGATGAGGGTCAAAAGCCATGGCACAAATTCCTCTTGGTTGCAAATCCCAGGTGACGTCCCTCAGGGACCAGCCCTTGACCATTGCAATGGAACATTTTTATTGTGTCTCTGACTGATGGGATGAAATGCACTTTCCACTCCTTTGGGGATGATGCCAAGCTGCAGTGAGTCTGAGAAATCTCTTCTAGGTAATGGTGATTGTACAAAAAATCTGGTCAAGGTGACTGAGTTGGATAAACTTGATTTGCCATCAGGGGCCCACCAAGGCAAAAGACAATGAAAAAAAACCTCATGGGTCAGAGGAAAGGCAACTCAAAAGGGGGCAAAAAGATCAAACACAAACAAACCAAACCCAAACAAACCCAGCATGACAGAATATGCTGAG
>NW_020958522.1:0-1038 GCF_003031625.1 Empidonax traillii | reverse complement strand
GCCCTGGGCAAAGGGATGTGCCTGCAGAAGAGCAAGGCAGCATTTCTGTGCCTGCCCAGAGGAATCCCTGGCCCAGAGAAAGCTCTTTCTGCAGCCCCCCTGGGGACAGGCTGCTCTGTCCCTGGGCCAGGACTCTGTGCTGGGCTGGGCAGAGGGGCTGGCACTGAGGGGCACAGTCAGGCTGTGCTGCGCATCTCCTGCAGGTGACACCAGGGCTCCTGAATTTTGACTCATCTCCAATCCTTTGTGTCATGTCCAGTCTGCAGCTCTGGGGCTGCATAGGAGGCTGAGACTCCTCTCTTTGCCCCAGGAGCTGCTGTGCCCTTCAGAGGGGCTCGGGCTGTGGGGGGAGTGCCCAGAGCTCTGCAGCTCCCTGGGGTGGGCACTGCTGTGGGGCCAGAGCAGACTGGGCTGCTCCACCATTGACCTCGAGAATGAAATCACTTCTTTTCTCCTGAAGAACTATAAGAATATGTGCTGTGTCCTGAGCGCTACGCTAGAACACTGGGATAATATAAAAGGTTTTGGTGTCAGGGATGTTTAAAAGGCTGGGCAGTGTCACTGGGAGACCTCTCCCAAACCTTTGCAAGGGCCAGAGCCATCCCAGATGTTCCTGGGGCCTTTGGAAAGAGAGACATGAAACCAGTCTGCAAACAGGGCAGCAGACTGATGCTGAGCAGACATCTCATCATCAAGATCACCTCTTCTCTCAACTGAAAAAACACCATTCTAGAATTAAAAAAAAAAAAAGTACAAACATTGAAGACTTTTTGAAATTGCCTTGTAAAGGAAGACAAAGAGATCATGACGGAATTCTAGATTTTAATGAGCCCCATTGTAACCCAGCCCATGATGCTGAGGTACTGAGAGAAGATTGAAGAAGCCAAACTGCCAGTGCCTTGAAGCATTGCTGGGCCCCACTGAGGGCAGGCACTGACAAAGCCTCCCCAGGGACTCCTGAGAGCAGATCCTTGCAGGCCAGGAGTGCAGGCAGACAAAGGCTCTGGGCAACCCCTGCAATGCTGAGCAAAGCCTGCC
>NW_020958521.1:12488-13655 GCF_003031625.1 Empidonax traillii | reverse complement strand
GTTGGAGAAACCGAAAATGGGTTTCCCTTCCCTTCCCCACACACACTGGGAAAAGAGGAGAGAGAGAGAGGGGAGAGAAAAAACCAAAAAAGTCCTCCAGAATGGGAAAAACCCCTTATTCCATTCGGCTGGTTGAATTGCGCAGTTTAGTTTTCTTTCTCCCTTTGATGTGCACAAGGACCACTGGTAAGAAAAAAAATCAACGGGAATGGGGAATCGGAAAACAAAACAACATCCCAAAATAGTTCCTCTCCAATGAAAATCCAGCCAGGATCCGCAGCAGGCAACCAGGCTGAGAACAAATAAACAGCACTGAGATCTCCTCCGACCTTGTTCCAGCCTCAGCAGAAAGCCTGAACTCCTCCCCCCATTTCCCAGGGATTGGGGAAGGAAAAACAAAAAAAAGAGTTCCTAATCCCTGTTTTCCAGGAGATGAGATTCCGAGCCCTTAACAAGAAAACAGGTTCCTTTCTGCTCCTTAAGTGCCCCCTTAACAGCTCTGCATGCAGTGGGCAGAGGGAAGGGAAAAAATTCCTACTGAGTTTCTAAGAACCAGCAAAACCATGACCGGAACCCTCCAGTTTGCAACACTCCAAAGAGCGTCGCTGATGCCAAGACAATTCTGATCCCCCTCAACAAACACTCCTCCAGCTGTGACCCTTGTCTGGTGGGAAACAATCCTTTTCACCCTGACCCTCTTATATCCCAAGGCTCTGTGTAAATCACTCCCTTTCATAAAAGATTATATTTTAGTGACTTCAACTTTAAAATCTTCCTCCTCAGCTAAACTACAAACTAACTCCAATTAGTTGTTGAAGACATTAAGACACGAAGACAATTAAAGGAAGGAAAATAATTTGGGTTTCTGTATTTTAATGAGCCCCACAGTGTGTTTAGAGACAAGTTCATCATCCAGAGATACTGAGAGAAGATTGAAGAAGCTACTGAAGAAGTCAGAAGCCAAACTGCCAGTCCCTTGAAGCATTGCTGGGCCCCACTGAGGGCAGGCACTGCCAAAGCCTCCCCAGGGACTCCTGAGAGCAGATCCTTGCAGGCCAGGAGTGCAGGCAGACAAAGGCTCTGGGCAGTGTCACAATGGTCCCCTGATTCCATGAGACAACATTCCTAATTTACTGTCCAGACTAGAGGGAAATCACAGGAAGGGCC
>NW_020958521.1:8309-9378 GCF_003031625.1 Empidonax traillii | reverse complement strand
GCAGCAGAGCTTGTGCCCACATGGCAGCAGCTGCCTGGGCCTCTGGGTTTCTCAATGCTCTGCTGCACACAGCCAATACATTTTCCCTGCCCCTGTGCCAGGGCAATGCCCTGGGCCAGTTCTTCTGTGAAATCCCACACATCCTCAAGCTCTCCTGCTCACACTCAGGCTACCTCAGGGAAATTGGGTTCCTTATATTAAGCTGTTCTTTAGGTTTTGGATGTTTCATTTTCATAGTTTTCTCCTATGTGCAGATCTTCAGGGCTGTGCTGAGGATCCCCTCTGAGCAGGGACGGCACAAAGCCTTTTCTACATGCCTCCCTCACCTGGCCGTGGTCTCCCTGTTCATCAGCACCTCATTCTTTTCCTACCTCAAGCCCCCCTCCATCTCCTCCCCATCCCTGGATCTGGCCCTTTCAGTTCTGTACTCGGTGGTGCCTCCAGCCTTGAACCCCCTCATCTACAGCCTGAGGAACCAGGAGCTCAGGGATGCCCTGATGAAACAGATAACTGGGTGTTTTTCAGAAACAAAAAGCTCTCCTTGTTCTGCATGTTATGTACCTCATTAAAGGCCAATGTTCTCATGTACTTCATTAAAGGCCCACCATATCTTCTCTATTTTTTTCTCCTGATATGAGTGATAATTTTTGAGAATTTTTTATTAATACCATATTCAGTTCAGTGTTTGCCTTTCTAGCCTGGCCCAGTTAAGCACTGTGTGCTTAAAGAAAATAAAGAACTCTGCATTGACTGGTTTCCCTGCCATCTTTCCTCTCTGACTGCTCTGGAGCTGCAGGGTCGATGTCTCTGTGCAGAGCTGGGTGACAAAAGAGTCCCAGCAGAGCAGCCCTGCCAGGGAGCAGCAGCCCTTCTCCCCCAGGGCCTCCTCCTCCTCCTGCCCTTGCTCACTGTCCTGCAGAGCCCTGTGTTGGTTGAGGCCTCAGTGCTCGGGCAGTCGGGGCCAGTCCTGCTGCAGGACTGGGCAGTGACTGCAGGCAGGGACAGCCACGGGCACTGCTGGCACAGAGCTGACCTCTGCAGCAGCACTGCCATCCTGCAGGGGCATGTC
>NW_020958521.1:0-1197 GCF_003031625.1 Empidonax traillii | reverse complement strand
GGTAGAGCTCTCACACACACAAGGAATGTCAGATGTAACAGACCTTGAATACAAAAGTTCCATCTCTTCCTCCATGACTCAGAAGAGCTGTGGCTTCAGAGAAGAAGCTCAGTCTGAGCTTAGAATAATTGTACCTGTGTTTTCTAT
Source organism: Empidonax traillii (assembly GCF_003031625.1). Taxonomy (NCBI): domain Eukaryota; kingdom Metazoa; phylum Chordata; class Aves; order Passeriformes; family Tyrannidae; genus Empidonax; species Empidonax traillii. The sequence goes on along the minus strand of NW_020958521.1, from coordinate 1,050 downwards.
TTTTATCATCACACCTGGGGAAGGTTCTTTTCCAGTGCAGGAATCCTCATTTCCATGGCCCAGCACTCAGTGCCCAGCAGAGCTGCAGGGAAGGGCCCCCAGAGCTGCCTGAATGCCCCCTCCCCCAGGCCTTGGGGGCACTTGCCCCCCACTCCCTGCCCAGGGCTCTGCTGCCTGGAGCTGTCCCTGCCAGCAGCTGCTTCCCTGGGCCCAGGGCTGGGCCCTGGTAGTGCTGCCAGAGCCCATCCCAGCCCTGGGGGCTCAGCTCTGCCCTGCAGAGCCCTCCCAGCAGCACAGGGCACTGCCCAGAGACAGTTCTGCTTGGGCACACTCTGGTGGCAAAGTCAGAGCAATGCTGAGGTGGCTGGTAAAGGGTCACCGATGCTGCCTGTAAGGTATGATATGGTGATTCCTTATAATCCCTGCTTCATTCACCTCTAGGAGAAAAAGACTTGAAATTTCAGTTCCTTCTCCTGGACTGAGAGAATAATTTCTACGTCTCTTTGCCTACACAGAAAACCCAAAGCAAAAGTAGAAAGGACAGAGCACATACCAGTCAGGCAGCCCTGACATCCTGTGCTTCATTTAAACTCTCCTGTATGATCTCCTTTAGTCACCTGGAGCTGTGAGCAGCTTTGAAACCTGCTGTCCTCTGGCATTGGAAGGATCCTGCTCTGCCCTTCCAGAGGCTGCTGCTTCCCCACAGCCCTTCTCCCCCAGCCCTGGGAGAAGCTCCCCAGCCCGGCTGAGTCTGTCCCTGGCAGGTGGCAGAGCTGCTGCCCCGGCACAGCCCCTGGGCTGCAGGACCCTGCTCTGCAGGACAGCTTGGGGCAGCCTGGGGGGCACAGCCCGGCTTCCCAGCCCTGCAGGAGCCCTGGCAGAAGGGAACCCTGCTGGGATGTGCCTGGGATGCTGCAGCAGGGACTGGGATGTGCCAGTGTTAGGAGATCTTTGCCCAACCTGCAGACATATTGCCCTTCATCCTGACTTACCATGAGGAAGCCTGAAAATATTCCTTCTCCAGTGGGTCTTCCTCTCGGCTTCCCTCCA
>NW_020958520.1:12602-13659 GCF_003031625.1 Empidonax traillii | reverse complement strand
TGCTCCAGCCCAGGCAGGGACACAATGGGCCCACCAATGTTGGAAGGAGAAGAACAAGGCAGTTTTGGCACTGTGGAACCCCATGGAACCAAGGGAACCCTGGGACATGGCAGAACCTCATGGAATAAAGGGCACATTGTGACCCTGCAGCCCCTCCTGGAACCAAAGGGAGTCTGGGACGTGGCAGGGCCTGATGGAAACAAAGGAACCTCCTGGCAACAAAGGGACCTCGGACACTGCCAAAACTCAGGGCATGAAAGGAATGCTGGAACACGGAATCTCATGGAATCGAGGGGCTGTTGTCACCCTCTGGATCCTCAAGGAATCAAAGGGCCACTGTTACACTTCAGAGCCACAAGGACCCAAAGAAACCCTGGGACAGTGCATTATCTCATGGTGTCAGGGGTCAGTGGTGACACTGCATGACCTCATGGAATCAAAGGAACCCAGGGACACTCTGGAGCCTCACTGAACTAAGGGGCCATTGTGACACTGAGGTGCCTCATGGAACCAAGGTGACTCTGTGACACTGTGGAACCTCATGGAATCAAGGGGCATTGGGACAGTCTAGGGACTCATGGGACCTAAGGAATCCTAGGAACTGCAGCAGGTCGGGGTTGGTGGCACTGAGGCAGGCCGGGATTGGTGGCACTGCAGCAGGTCCAGGTTGGTGACACTGCAGCAGGTCCAGGTTGGTGACACTGCAGCAGGTCTGAGGTTGGTGGCACTGCAGCAGGTCCAGGTTGGTGACACTGCAGCAGGCCCAGGTTGGTGACACTGCAGCAGGTCCAGGGTTGGTGGCACTGCAGCAGTTCAGGGTTGGTGACACTGCAGCAGGTCTGAGGTTGGTGGCACTGCAGCAGTCAGGGGTTGGTGGCACTGCAGCAGGTCCATGTGGCGGCTCTCGCGGTGCCCGGGCACTGCAGCCATCCCGGGGCAGTGCCTGGGTCAGGGTCACTCTGGGGCTCTCCCCGGCCGTGGTGCTGAGCGAGCTCAGTGCTCGGGGCGGCAGCAGCAGGGCCCAGGGCAGGACGGCACCGCGGGGACTCTCCAGGCA
>NW_020958520.1:10899-12581 GCF_003031625.1 Empidonax traillii | reverse complement strand
GCCCAGGCTGTCCTACGGTGTCCATGCCCTGCCCCTTTCCCTGCAGGCTGTCGTCATCCCCCCGGCTGCCCCACCTGGCTGGCCCCTTCCTGCACTCACATCTCTGCATCCTCCCTGGCTCTTCCTGCACACACCAAGCCTTGGGCTCATCCAGACTCCTCCTGGCTGATGTGTTGCACCACAGCACTGTCCTTGGAGTGAAACACCTTTCTCTTTTTTTCCAGTCTGGACCTCTCAGGCTTAACTTGGCATCATTTCTTTATTTCTCCTGCTGTTTCCTGCTATGAGAAAAGGATCCTTCATCTCTGAAACCACCCTCAAGCCTTCTCTGGCTACTCCTGTACTGTCCTCAGTCTCCACATCATGGATTCCACAGCTCCTCAGTCCGTACACAGAGCTCATGTGCTTGAGGCCTCCAAATCATTTTTTGGGAGATCCCTGAGTACTCTCCAAGGTGTTTGCAGATGAACACATGGTGCTCATAAGTCCAAGGAAATCCTAGGAATACTTTTTTCCCAGGGCTTTAGTGGCACAACATGGGGCAATGGCTCTAAACTGAAAGACTGATGTTCTGTATTGAGAATAGGAAGAAATATTTAACAAGGAGTGTGGCAAGAACTGAAACAGGTTCCCAGAGATTTGGATGTCCCATCCCTGCATTTGTCCAAGGTCAGGGACTTTGAGTAACCTGAATTAGTGAAGATGCCACTGTCCATGTCAGGTGGCTTTGACCAGATGAACTTTGATCATTTTTCCATCCCAAACCATTCTGTGATTCTTTGAGTCCCAAAGTCCTTCTCCAAAGAATTTCCATGTTGAGGACATGAATTGCCATGTTTCTGGAGAAACCCTTCTAAGCCCAAAAGGTAAAAAGATAACCCAAAGACAATTTCCAAAATATCTGTGTGAAGGCTTCACCACGTGGGTCAATGGCAGAGCCTCCCAGGATGACCCTCAAACGTGGGTGGGGTTTTCATGCTTAGGATCTGAGACTTGTGATGGGCAACAAGAAAGCAAATTTGGGGACTGAGGAAGACTTGTCATAGGATCTCTAGGGAAGAACAAAGGAAAGGAAATGGTGGGATCACAGTGGTTTGTGGATGAAAAAGCATGAGAAAAGAGAGAGAAAAGGGGATGAAAAGGCTCATGGTAAAGGTCATGGTAAAGAGAAGGATGCTTAAGACACTTCCCAGGCCATGCCCTGACACTTATCCCCACAGCCTGTCCTGTTTTCTTAATAACTCCATTGCCAAGAAGTTTCTGTGGGGAGGGACCTCTCTGCTCCTGGCACAGATCATGGCCCAGGTTGCAGCCCCTGCAGCAGGAGCCACAAATAGTCAGGTCTTGTGTTCTTTAAGGGACCAGACTGTGCCCAGACTGAGGGATATGTTGGAAGCACAAAACAGTGAAGGAAATGCAAAGGCAAACACACAGTGTCCCCTGACTTTGTCCCTAAGTGGATGAGGAGAATTGGACATCAAATCTGCAAGCACTGAGGGAGGGGTTTGTCCCCCTGGCCCTCCCCAGAAGGGACACCTTTCAGGAAGTGTTGTGGCCTTGGCTGTGCTGAGTGTTGAGCCGGGCAATGCAGCTTGTGATTGCAGTGGCACTGTCAGGGCTCTGCAGAGCTCCTCTGAGTTCCTGCCTTTGTCCCCAGCAATGCCAGAGAGCTGCAGGGGCTG
>NW_020958520.1:7963-9482 GCF_003031625.1 Empidonax traillii | reverse complement strand
GCGGCTCTCGCGGTGCCCGGGCACTGCAGCCATCCCGGGGCAGTGCCTGGGTCAGGGTCACTCTGGGGCTCTCCCCGGCCGTGGTGCTGAGCGAGCTCAGTGCTCGGGGCGGCAGCAGCAGGGCCCAGGGCAGGACGGCACCGCGGGGACTCTCCAGGCACAGCCCCGGGCTCCAGGCAAGAGAAAAAGTGTTCCATTTGCCACCTGACCTTTCTTTTTTCTCCTTCCCCTCCCTTCCCAGCCCTGGCAGGAAAGGGGGAAAAATTCATCCTTTAAAGAGACAATCCCTCCAAAACTGTGTTGCAAAAGGGAGTAAAATTCAAAACCTGCTGGAACCATGACATTATCCACACTTGTATTCCATTCCTTTTTTCATCATGCTCACATTGACAATGTTCCATCCTATTCATATACACAAACACATTTCCTCTACATAGGTGTCATGGTTTTGCTTGTTCTGGGAAACTGAGCAGGAGTTTTCCCATCCCCTGCCCACTCTGTGAAAGGAATGTTGAATGGGCAGGTTGGCTGTGGCTTGGGCCATTGACTAACACAAAAGAAGTTGCTGGTAGAACTCCATTCGGAGTTGACGGCCCTCAAGAGTCTGTGGGGAGGGGTGAGGAGTTTTCCTTACTTTTTTTTCTTCTCCTGGGAAATGGCACAGATTTCATTGTTGCCTGAGCTGAGACAGAGTCTGGGTGGCAGGAGCTCTGAGGTGGTTTTGTTCTCAGCTTGGCTGCCCGGCAGGTTTTGGGATTTTTTTCCCTCTCGTGGCCCCAGTTTTGTCTTCAACCTGTTCTTCTACCCAACCTGGAACCTGCTTGGATTTTTCATTAGGAAGGAACTGTTCAGGTGGGGGAGCGTCTTCTTTCCCTCCTCCATTCCCATTTTTTTTGCAGCAGTTCTTGTGCACGTGAAAGGAGAGGGGAGGCCGCGCATTCCAGCCACAGACAGTGAGTTCCCAAAGGGAAGAACCTTTTTTCCCCCCTCCTTTCCCCCCTTTCCTGGTGAGGGGGAGGGAAGATCTCCATTTTTGGCTTCTCCAGCACACCCGGGGGGGGTCCCCATGTGGGACCTCCAGTGATCCAACAGTGCCCCCTGCTGACTCTGGTTAGAATGGCACTAAAGGGCACAAACTGAACTGTTTACCTTGTTTGTTTGTTTGTTTGTTAGTTTTGAAGGGGATTTTTTTCAGCTATAGAATTATTGTTGGGTTGTTTTATTTATTTTCTTTCCTTATTCTGCCAATACACTTACATCTTTTAATAAAGGGCTGCTATTTTCCCTTTTTTTTTCTACATTTTTCTCAGTTGGAGCCTCTTAATTTCGGTTTACAATTGCTTAGAGAGAGGAGTTTGCATCTTCCTCAGAACTCATTCTCAGCAAAACACCTGTGTCTCATTTTAAACTGAGACACCTAACTATATTCCTAAACTCTTCCTGAGTAGCCAGCCCTTTTTTCCATAATGGGCAGGCCCTCTTTTTAACCCAAATTTCCTTCAAAATCTCCCTGTTCAGC
>NW_020958520.1:5866-7855 GCF_003031625.1 Empidonax traillii | reverse complement strand
CTTGCATTCCTGAGTATTGAAAACTCAATTTTTTCTTGGTCACTGTGCCCCAAGTCTAAGGAAATCACAGGGATAATTTTACCAAGGCCTGTAGTGGCACAACGTGGGGCAGTGGCTTTGAACTGAAAGAGTTTTATCCTGGATAACAGGAGAAAAGATTTAACAATAAGGGAGGCAAGAACTGGAACAAGTTTCCAGAGTGGATGTCCCATCCCTGCATTTGTCCAAGGTCAGGGACTGTGAGTAACCTGAATTAGCAAAAGAGCACATACAGGTTTGCTGCAGAGTGGATATCCTGTGGTCTAAGGGTGACATCTTTTGGGTTTGTGAGATAATACAGGTTAATTTTGAGTCTTTTAAATTTTAGGAGGTTTCAATCAAGAAGTAGTGTTTTAATTTGAAGAGTAGATATTATCTGGCAATAAAAGAGTTGTAATTGTTAGTATATTCAAGACTTAATCGTTTACCTTCATAACAGGAGTTTAAATGAGCAAATAAATAAATGGTAAAACTCCTGTGGGGTCTATAATAATCTTCGTTGGCGAAGCCTAGCCATGATGTATATTAAAACATTGGAGACATCTGGGAGGAATTCCCGGAGGGAACCTAAGTAAAAAGACCAACAAGATACAGAACAGTGCAATTTTGAAATCCATTAGATAACTACTTTTTAATAGAACATTTTTTCATTTGACATTGTAACTCTATTACTTCAATTAACTTTATGGACTTGCAAATTGCAGCAAGTATTTACTTAAACCTTATTTACCTAAAAAATTCCTGCGATTGAGTAGAACAAAACTTTACTGAACAAAAACCTTATTTACCCAAGGGTCTCATGAAACTGGATGAAAAAAAACTTTATTATCTGAGGGCCTATGTATAACTGGGGAAAAGTTACTTTTACTTCAAGAAGAAAGGGTTAGGGGAGGACGTCTTGTTCTCAGCTGTCCCCTATTATGGTGTGTGGCAGAGGCAGTGTTTGTGGTGTGAGTGTGCTTGTTCCAGGCATATGGCATAAGGTGCATTTTGGTTCACATACATTCACACATTCACACCATCTCTCTCTCACTCATTCTTAGGTGCCTGCTTCAATCTCTCCTCATTCATGCAAACCTGTAATCTGTATTTTGTCTTCTTTTTTCAGCCACACATTTAAGATTTTAAGTAGTAATTTGTCATGAGCTTGTCAGTCCTGTTTTAAAGGGGAATTAGTATAAGGAATAGATCGGCTTAACAAACTTAAATGAGATCTGTTCTGATCCAGCACCTCCTTATGCACATGAATATTCTTTTGCCCCCTTTTTTTTTTTCAAATATTAAAATTTATTAGGTTCAATAATAAAATATTGGTAAGTAACATCCGCATTTCTGAGTTTGTACCTAGAAAAATGAATAGATAAGTCACTATTACAATTTGTAAACACAGCTTGAAATCCAGTGTCTTCTGTGAGAAGTCAATTTAAGCTGCTCATTCCAAGTCGTCTCTGGTTGTTGAGGTGTAGGCAGTCTTCAGCTTTTGCCTGGCTGCTTCTTCTAGTTGCTCTTTACCTTTAACAAAAAGCTTGTAATTTTGTATAGAAAGTTCAGTCAGTTTTCAGTGATTATTTTGGCAGAAACAGATGTGAGTTAGGTAATTTCACAGCTTTTGGAAGCTGAAGGCTTAATGATGATTTTTTGTTGATATTGTATACATTTTCTGGGACAACAGGATACTTGTATATTTTAATTATTAAAAAATAGAAATACTTAAAGATGCTAACTATATTACTTGAACAAGATAGTTCTAAAAGTTAGACCTATGTAGATGCACAGCCTGCAGCAGAGATGGCCAAGGGCTCTGGCAGGGCTGCAAGGCCCAAAGGCACCCAGGCCTTTGTGCCCTTGGCTCTGGCAGCTGCCTCTGCCCCTCAGGCCACCACAAGACACTTTCCTTTGTCTGCCTGCACTCCTGGCCTGCAAGGATCTGCTCTCAGGAGTCCCTGGGGA
>NW_020958520.1:1747-5311 GCF_003031625.1 Empidonax traillii | reverse complement strand
TTCCTTTGTCTGCCTGCACTCCTGGCCTGCAAGGATCTGCTCTCAGGAGTCCCTGGGGAGGCTTTGTCAGTGCCTGCCCTCAGTGGGGCCCAGCAATGCTTCAAGGGACTGGGAGTTTGCCTTCTGACTTCTTGAGCAGCTTCTTCAATCTATTCTTAGTAGTTGAGAACAATGGACTTGTCTAAACACCCTGTGGGGCTCATTAAAATACAGAAAAACAATTGTTTTCATTCCTTCAAATGTCTTCATGTTTTCAAGTCTTTAACAACTAATTAGAGTTGTTTTGTAGTTTAGCTAAGGAGGAAACTTTTAAAGTGGACAATACAGAAATATATTCTTTTGATGAAAGAGAAAGATTTACACAGAGCCTTGGGATGCAAGAGGGTCAGGGGGCACAGTATTTGGAAACAAATATAAGGAAGCAACATTAATTAGTAGCATTTTATTATTGACCAACTTAACAATTATCAAGTGGTTCAATAGCATTTGCTACAATTTTCACAGTGACTGAATCATAGATTCACAATAACAACACTCACACCACAGTCCATTCACACCCACACCCAGGCAGAGATGTGTGGACACATCAAGATCTGGGTGTGTAAAGGTCCCTCTCCAAAATTCTCCTGGTGATCAGTGAAACACCCCCACACATCCCTTTGTGTTTCCCAACACACCCTGAGGCCCCACAGGGTCACAATTGCCCCTTTATTCCATGAGTTTCCTTGGCTGCAGCATTAAAAGAAACGATGGTGGGTTATCAAATATAGGAACAGAATGTCCAGGGAAGTGGTTGAGTCACCACAGAAACACAGAATTATAAGGAATGGAAAAAAACTCTGAGGTCATGGAGTCCAACCATTAACCCAGCACTGGCATCTTCACCACTGAACCGTGTCCCCAAGTGCCACAGCTCAATGTTTTCTGAACACTTCCAGGGATGGTGTCTGTAAGACCCCAGGTTTGAGGTATGAGCTCATCAAAGGGGCTTTCCTTTAAAAAATAGACAAGGCATCAAAAATATCCACCCTCCAGATATTTGAAAATGGACTTCAGTTCTTGAAGTACCTTGAGGGGGCACAGTGGAAAAGATGCAACACACTTTTGACCTCTCAGGAGGTCAAAAAACACATTTTTACTGGTAAACTTTAGAAAAGAAGGGAATTTGGCATAAGGTGAAAGGGCAACATTCCACCAGAATAGAGCATTCCCCAAAGCACTGACTGAGCACAGGCCAACCCAGACAAGTCAGCAAAAACCCAACCCATCCAGTTTAAAGATTCCTCAAATATAATGAGAGATTGAGAGAATCAGAAGAAGGAAGGAAAGAGAGAGAAGTGCAGCTCCCACCCGCAGTCTGGTGCCAGTGCAGCTTCCCCGTGCCCACATGGAGGGTCCGACCACGCCATGGCCGCACGGGGCTCCTTTGATTTGCTCTGCCCCCTGTGCCCACCCCCCAGGGGGGACTTGTGGCCCACTGGCCACTCTGGGGCTCCAAGAGGGTGAGGGGCAGAGCTGCTGGTGTGCTGGAGCCAGTGTGGGGCTGGGTTAGGGGCTCCAGGCTGTGGGATGGGGCAGTGCTCCCGGGCTGCTTTGGACTGACAGCAGCTCCAGGGCTGCCCAAGGAGGCTCCAAGGGCTGGGAATGGAACAGGGCACCACCTCACCTTTGGGAAATTCCACCTGTCCCTTCCCCACCCACCATCACACTGGAGTTGTTCTGAGTCAAGAATTATCCCAATAATCCTGTGTCTCACAGGTTCCTTTATTCCATGAGGTTCCACGGTGTCACAGTGGTCCCTTATGCTCCATAAGCCCTGCACTGTCACCATGGTCCCTTGATTCCAGAAGATTCCCATATGTCACAGTGGTGCTGAGGATTCCATGAGGTTCTGTGGTGTCCCAATTGCACAGTGATTCCAGCAGGTCCAGATTGTCCCAGCACTCCTTTGAATCCAGGAGGCCCTGCAGTGTCACAATGGCCCTTGGTGCTGTGAGGTTGCCCAGGGTCACAATGGCCCCTTTGTCTCCACATGGCCCTGCAGGGTCACAGTGTCACAGTGTCACAGTGTCACAATGTCACAGTGTCACAATGTCACAGTGTAACAATGTCACGTCACAGTGTCACAGTTCACCATGTCACAATGTCACAATGTCATAATGTCACAATGTCACAGTTTCACAGTGTCACAATGTCCCAGTGTCACAATGTCACAATGTCACAGTGTCACAGTGTCACAATGTCACAATGTCACAGTGTCCCAGTGTCACAATGTCACAGTGTCACAGTGTCACAGGGTCACAATGCCCCCTTGATTCCAGGAGGTTCAGCACCTTCCTGGGACTCCTTTGGTTCTGTGACACCCTGGAGTGTCATCAAGGCCCCTGGATTCTGTGAGCTGCCCCAGTGGCCAAGGGCCTTTGGCTCCATCAGGCCTTGCACTGTGGCAATGGCCCTTGGATTCCAGGAGGTTCCAAAGTGTCACAATGGCCCTGATACCCAAAAGCAGCAGAAACAAACACCTCCACCCCAACTTGTAAGTGATAAGAAGCAGGAATTGTTCTTTATTTAGCACTGGATGTTTGCAGGGAAGCTCCTCTAATCGAAGGTGCCAAATGACAGATGGACAGGGCTTCTTATTGCACACTCTGGTTACATATTCATTAGATGTGCAGGTTTACCTAATGCATTTTCATTAGTTCGCTTCACACAGTCACCCCCCTGGAGATCCTTCTTTGGTCCTTCCAGGCTTCCTCTGTTGCCTTGCCTTCAGTTCTTGAGCAGGCCCATCGTCATCCTGTTCCATCACCAAAAACTGTTACGTTCTTTCTTCACCTTATCTAAGGTTACAGAGCTTATTTACATCCTGTTTGTTTGTGTTACATCCCTGATCTAGTTCTCCAGCACTTCTCTAAGATTACATTGCTCCATATTTGGGCATTGTGTGAGTCAAGTTTCTATTTCTCCCATCACCATCCCATGGCATGTGCAGGACATCCAGGGGATCAGGCCCAGGCAGCGTGGGGTTGGGAAAGGCAGGTCCTGCCTGATCAACCTGGTCTTCTTCTGTCACAGCAGCTGAGGGAAAGGCTGGGGATGTGTCTGTGCTGACTTCAGGAAAGCCTTTGAGCCCATCTCCCACAGCATCTCCTGCACAAACTGGCTGCTCATGGCCTGGATGAGGGAACTGTTTGCTGGGGGAAAAACTGGCTGATGGCCCAGGGAGTGGTGGGGGATGGAACTTGATCCAGGTGGGGCCGGTCACTAGTGGGGTTCCAAAGATAAATGCTCCAGGCTGGGGGCAGAGGGGCTTGAGAGCTGCTGAGCAGGAAGGGACTTGGGGGTGCTGCTTGACAGTGACTGGATATGAGCCAGAGTGTTCCCAGGGGGGCAAGAAGGCCAAGGGCACCCTGGCCTTTCTGGAGAACAGGGTGGCCAGCAGGCCCAGGGCAGTGATTGTCCCTCTGTGCTGGGCACTGGGGAGGCCCCACCTCGAGTGCTGTGTCCAGTTCTGGCCCCTGAGGGCAAAAAGGCCCTGGAGGGGCTGGAGCGTGTCCAGAGAAG
>NW_020958520.1:0-1321 GCF_003031625.1 Empidonax traillii | reverse complement strand
AAGGCCAAGGGCACCCTGGCCTTTCTGGAGAACAGGGTGGCCAGCAGGCCCAGGGCAGTGATTGTCCCTCTGTGCTGGGCACTGGGGAGGCCCCACCTCGAGTGCTGTGTCCAGTTCTGGCCCCTGAGGGCAAAAAGGCCCTGGAGGGGCTGGAGCGTGTCCAGAGAAGGGAACGGAGCTGGGGAAGGGCCTGGAAAACCTGTCTGATGAGGAGCACCTGAGGGAACTGGGGTTCTTTAGTCTGCAGAACAGAAGGCTCAGAGAGCACCTCATCACTCTCTACAATGACTTGAAAGGAGGTTTTAGTGGGGAAGGGGGGTCGGTCTCTTCTACAAAGTCTTTAGTGACAGCAAGAGAGAAAAGGGCTTTAGTTGCCTTGAGTGAGGTTCAGATTTGATATTACAAAATTCTTTTTTCACGGAGTGTGAAGGCATTGCAATAACATTCCTAGGAAGGTGGTGGAGTCTCTCAAAGTATTTAGATGAAACCCTGATATTGCACTGTTGGATGCAATTTAGGAGTGATTATGGTGCTGCTGCTTGACAGTTGGACCAAAAGATCTTTAAGGTCTCTTCAAGCCTTGATGATTTTGTGATTCTGTGATCTGGCATCAGTTTCCAGGTTTGTGCTCTAACAAGATCTTTTCTCAGTTGGGTCCCTCAATGGGATTCATTAACATTACAATAAACTTTACAGTTTGAATCTGACTTTGGTTTCTCAAGAGGTTCCTCAACTCTCCTCAGGGTCTGATGTTCAAGGACTCATCCCCAAAGCCCCCAAGGGTGATGAAATGCCTGGGGCTGTTGCTGTGCTGCTGAGCTGGGCCGGGCTCCTGGCACACAGGGAGCTCCTGGCAAGCGGGCACCACTGCAGAGAGACAGCTCTGCCCAGGAGCAGCTCCTCTGCACAGCCCAGCAGGGCTGAGGGCACTGCCTGCAGCACCCAGGGCACATGAGAGAAGGCAGAGAGATGGGAGGCAGCCTGGGCTGCCAGGGGACTGAGCTCTCACAACAGGAGAAACCTTCCCACGACTTTACTGAAGAATTCTCTGGCTGCAGGACACTGAAACTTCCCTTCCTGCAGGGATCTCCTAAAGCTGCCACATCCCACAGCTTGTAGGACCTTTCAGAAGGCCTCTCCCAGTGCCTGCAGGGCAGAGGAAGTGGCCCTATGGCAGAGCAGGGCAGGAGCTGCAGGCAGCAAGGGCAGGCAGGAGAAGGGAGCAGGAGGTGAAAGGGATCCTGGGCTGGGAGGACAGGGCAGAGCTGCTCAGGGGAGGAACCTTGGCAGCCCTTTGGCACGGCAAGGCTGTGGCTGCAGA
>NW_020958519.1:12546-13660 GCF_003031625.1 Empidonax traillii | reverse complement strand
CTCAGCTCTCCCTCCTCCCCCCCAGCAGTGCAGGGGGATGGGGAAGGGGGTTGCAGTCAGGTGTTGAGTCCATCCCTCGGACAGCAGCTCTTCCCAATCTGCTGTCCTGTGGGTTACTCTTTCATGGGCTGCAGGGGGGTCTCTGCACCCCAATGCTCCCCCATGGGCTGCAGCAGCCTCAGCTCTGAGTCCTTCCCCTTCTCCTGTGGGGTCCCTCCTGCCCCTCCTTCTGCACTGCCCTTGCTGTCTGTCTTGTTATCCCATGTTCTCACTCTGCTCTTCCCTGGCTGAATTTTTTTTCTATGCAACTCTCCTCTTTTCTGAAATATGTTATTCCAGAGGTGTTACTGTCACTTTTAAGTGGCTCAGCCTTGGCCAGTGTCAGGAACTACGTCCTGAAGCTGCTGGCATTGGCTCCATGGCACAGGGGAATCTTCTTGCAGATTCTAACAGAAGTCACCCCTGTAACCCCCCTGCTACCAAAACCCAGCCACAGAAACCCACTGTCTTGTGCAGCTCATTTTTCAAGTCCAGCAGGTGGGAGTTGGTGCCAAGGAGCTGAAACCTGCAGGTCCAGCCTTTAGTGTAGGAAGCTCAGATTGGCCCAAGGCTGCTTTGGGTCCCAGGAGTTGGATGAGGGAATGGTGGGATGGGGATAGGGATAAAGTCTGAAGGATTGTCAGACATAAAGGTTCCTGATTTTCATATCTATTCAGACTGAATTAGGAGGTGCTTGGGATCAATATCGACTGGGGATTGCTGATATCAATGTAAAAACAGGTAAAAAAAAAGCAGGACACAAAAAAGGCATCTTTATTTGTGGTTTTATTAATACAATGTATTCACTTTGAATTCACTTCTGAGATCTGTCTAATTAACCACAGAAGAATTGAAGACTGAGAAGTAAATTATTCCGAGGCGCTTCTCTGGTTAAGATGCCATCACTGAGAAGAGAGTGTGGAGGAATGAGCAGACAAGGACACCATCCCTGGGCTGGGGAAGCAGGAACTGAGAGTCCCTGGTTCCAGGTGACAAATGGACTGTGGGATGTTTCTGTGAGAGCCCAGAATGGCTGTGCTGGTTTCAGGGGGAGTCCAGTTGAATTTCTTCCCCA
>NW_020958519.1:8278-9348 GCF_003031625.1 Empidonax traillii | reverse complement strand
TTAGGGAGTTGCCCATTCTTACAGAAGTTTAAACAGCACATTAGTCAACACCTTAACTGTGTTTATATCTATCATAGAACAACCTTTTCTTATGTCTGTGTCTAAACCTCTTCCTGTATGGAAATCCCTTGTCAAAAGGTGACAGATGCTGCTGGGACATGGCACAGAGCTGAGGGAAGACTTTTGATGCTCATTAACATGTATCATCCTTACATTTTTGTATATTGGCCATGAATAGAAACCTTTCTGTGGCTCTAAGTCTCACCAGTTCCAGACCTCCCAAAGAACACAAACCTGATGAGTTGTGGTTTCCACTCCAGTGGCACGGCTGGGCAGAAAGGCTGGCACTGAGGAGATGCCCAGAACAGTCAGACTGTTCTGGGCATCTCCTGCAGGTGACACCAGGGCTCCTGCACTTGCCCTGAGCTCCATTTGCTGCTGCCATGCTGAGTGTCCAGCCCCTGAGCTGATGGGGATGCTGAGACTCCTGTGTGTGCCCCAGGAGCTGCTGTGCCCTTCAGAGGGGCTGGGGCTGTGGGGGGAGTGCCCAGAGCTCTGCAGCTCCCTGGGGTGGGCACTGCTGTGGGGCCAGAGCAGACTGGGCTGCTCCACCACTGACCTCGAGAATGAAATCACTTCTTTTCTCCTGAAGAACTATAAGAATGTGTGCTGTGTCCTGAGCACTACACTAGAACAGTAGGATAATTTTGGTGTCAGGGATGTTTAAAAGGTTGGGCAGTGTCACTGGGAGACCTCTCCCAAACCTTTGCAAGGGCCAGAGCCATCCCAGAGGTTCCTGGGGCCTTTGGAAAGAGAGACATGAAACCAGTCTGCAAACGGGCAGCAGACTGATGCTGAGCAGACATCTCATCATCAAGATCACCTGGAGAATACCTCTATCCCCTCTTCTCTCAACTGAAAAATAACCATCCCAGAATTAAAAAAAAAAAAAAAAAAGTACAAACATTGAAGACTTGTTTTGAAATTGCCTTGTAAAGGAAGACAAAGAGATCATGAGGGATTTCTGGATTTTAATGAGCCCCATTGCAACCCAGCCCATGATCCTGAGG
>NW_020958519.1:0-1458 GCF_003031625.1 Empidonax traillii | reverse complement strand
GGGCCTCCCCAGTGCCCAGCACAGAGGGACAATCCCTGCCCTGGTCCTGCTGGCCACCCTGTTCTCCAGAAAGGCCAGGGTGCCCTTGGCCTTCTTGCCCCCCTGGGCACACTCTGGCTCATCTCCAGTCCCTGTCAAGCAGCACCCCCAAGTCCCTTCCTGCTGTGCAGCTCTCAAGCCCCTCTGCCCTCAGCCTGGACAGTTCCAGGGGGATTTTGGGACCCAAGGGCAGGGCCTGACACTTGGCCTGATTGATGCAGCCTGTCCAGATCCCTCTGCAGAGCCTTCCTGCCCTGCAGAAGGTCCACACTCACACCCAACTTCATGGTATCCATTAATTTCCTGAGGGGGCACTCGATCCCCTCATCCCCTGAGCCCTTGGGAACCCCACTAGTGACCAGCCCCACCTGGATTTTGTTCCATCCCCCACCACTCCCTGGGCCATCAGCCAGTTTTTCCCCCAGCAAACAGTTCCCTCATCCAGGCCATGAGCAGCCAGTTTGTGCAGGAGATGCTGTGGCAGATGGGCTCAAAGGCTTTCCTGAAGTCAGCACAGACACATCCCCAGCCTTTTCCTCAGCTGCTGAGTGGGTCATTTGTCACAGAAGAAGACCAGGTTGGTCAGGCAGGACCTGCCTTTCCCAACCCTAGGCTGGCTGGACCTGATCCCCTGGATGTCCTGCACGTGCCATGGTGTCTTGGGTTTGCTCTGGGCTAATTTTTCTCTCACCTCCCACACAATTGTTATAAGTTGAGATAAAGTTCTGCAGACAAAAGAGATCTGATTGGTGAGAATAATATCAAGATTTATTACTAGCAAGATAAAAAATAAAGAAGTATATCTACAACAATTTTAATTAGGTAAAAATGCTATGTATTTATAGAAAGATCCCTCCCCTTGTTGTATCAGTTAAGGAGGAGAAGTAGTCTCTTCTCCATTTCCAGAGTTCCAAGTCTTTTAATTTACTTTGCAGCACTCAGAAGTTCTTCTATTATCTCTAGGATGACAACTCCTATTCGTCGCAACTGGAACTTTTTCTCTCTCTCTTCCATGTCAGCCTCAGGGCTGGACCTACCCTCCTTTTGTTCTAAGACCAGAGGCTGGGGGGTTACCCAGACCCTGAAGGGTCTTCCATGGACTGCAAGGAGATGCTTGCCTACCATGGATCTTCACCACAGGGTCAGAAGGGATAGTGGCTTTTGATTCCCTCCCATGTTTTCTGTGGGGTCTCATCTCATGAGAGAGTCTTTGATGGACTTCTCATGTGTGAGTCCACCTTCGGGCAACAGTTCTTCCATTCTCTGCTGTCCCTCAGGGTCACAAATTCAGCTGCACTAGCATGGATCCCTCGCTGGCATCTTAAGTCCTACCCAGGCCGTCTCGCTCCAGTGTAGGAGCTGGAGCTCTCTCTCTCCATGGGCCACAGGTCCCCAGCAGGACTCTGTTTCATCTTAGGC
>NW_020958518.1:35119-39656 GCF_003031625.1 Empidonax traillii | reverse complement strand
AGAGCTTCTCTTTTTCATATTTGTCTTCCTTCTATTTCTCTTCCTGTTTTAAGAGGGGTTTTTTTCACTTCCTTTATTACTGTTCCCTTTATACGATATTCTCTTTTTTCTATTCATTATCCATTTGATTGTTGCTCTGCTGTGCATTATTCTTTAAGCCATTATCCCTTCTCTTTTCATCCTGCTCTCTTCTTTATCCTCGCTGCCAGCTCCCCAGTCCCCTCTGGCGCCGCGGTGGAGGCCATCGAAGTCGGAGCCATCAGCGTTTATTATCGGGCAGCCGCACCAGAGTGAGGTATTGTAACCGAAACAGAGGCTGCTGGAGATCAACTTCGCTCAGCGTCCAGAGGTGAGGTCGGTATCAGCTGGTCATCTATTTTATCCGGTTTTCTTTTCGTCCATTCTCTCCTTCCTTGATTGCATACTGGCTTGCTTTTTATTTATGTAGTCTCCTTTCTTTATCTATCCTTTTCTTCTCCCTTTTATTCTGCTGTTATCTCTCTTCCTTCTTCTCCTATTTGCTTACCAATCAGTGGATTCTTTGCCTGTGTCTTCTTTCCTCCTACCAGCTTTTACCTGTCCTATTTTTCCATGTCCTCCTTTACTTTCTTCATTGTCTCCTACATCCTTTCTTTCTTACCAAAATTCTTTTCAAATCTCTATGCCATCCTCACAGTGGACATGTCCTTCCTGAACAGCTCTCACTCCTCTTCCTTGCAACGATTCCTTCCTTTGTTTCAGATTTTTCTCTTCCTTTCTCTGTTCTTCCTTCCTCTTCTCCCTTTCTCTCTCTCCTTTCTATCTTGCTTCACTGGGCCATTTTTTGCTTCACCTTCCCTTATGATTTCATCCTTGTATATTCTATCAATTTTTTTCCCTTAAGAAAATCCTTTAAAAATAGCTACACCACTGTCACCACCAAGCACACACATGCCTTTTCACAAAAGCTCTCATGCCTCTTCCTTTCCTCTTCCCATCCATCTGGATCTTTCTGCTTCCCTCCCATCCCTGCACCTACAACTGCCCCTCCCTTCAGGATGAAAACCAAACATTGAGCCTTCATCACTCAGCTCAAGGACCCAGTGATAACACATCATAGCAGTCAGATGGCAAAGAACAGCTCTGCCACATCAGACAAGGCTCCACCCACTTAGACATCTAATAAAAACAGGTTCAAGGAGTAAAAATAGAGGGAAGCACGCTACTTTGGGAACTGAAAAGACATCCCAGCCAACCACAATAACCCTGCAAAAGAAGACTGAAAAAGCAAAGGGCAACGACAACTTCCGAGCACTTCTGAGATTTCTCTGAAGAGCTTTTCTTCCTGACCCATGTCCCACCTGCACAGCCAAACAAACCCACCAAGGTATCACCAGGGCATTTCCACTGACAACATCTGCTGTAGGCCCAACACAGCTACTCCAAGAAACACATAAAAGTCAGTTCTTGATCTGTCCTTGCTTCCACCTGCTCACCCTGTGCCAGGCAACAGCAGGAAAGGAATGAGAGCAGGTAGTGCTGCTCCAAACCCACAGGCATTTCAATCCAGGAGACATGCAGTCAATCCAACAGAAAGAAACCAAAGCTGAACACAAACCAAGGCACACCCATCCCTCACACAGAGCCTCTTCAGTTATCAGTGACTTACCTCATCAGCATCACTGTTGCTTCTTCAAAAAAAATCCCTCCAGCACAAGGAGTATTGATTTTAAGGGACATTGTCCTTTAATGCTACCAGCTGTGTCCACTTACAAGCAAGACCAAGACCTCACACATGACTGAGGCAATGGCCTGAGAAGAATGGCTCAATGATACACATTGCAAAAACCTGCAGTTGGGCCAACAACACTCCAAATCAAACACAAGCAATCAAAGGGATGAATAACTACACAAGCAATAGTAACACGGAGAACAGAGCACAAGGATATGCAGAACTACTGGAGGTCCTGAGAGGGGGCCAGGAGAGAAGCCTGATGTGACCAGCCTTTACTCAAGGTTTTCTACTGATATTCCCTATCCAATGTCATGGGAAATGGCAACTCCACAGCTAATCTGACATTAGCCATTTCCTCCCCAATTACAACCACTGGGTTCTACACAGCATCTCCATTGCCCTCAGGCAACACTTCCCCACCCAAACTCACCACCCTCCCCATCACACAGGCCCAGGCTCTACATACTCCCACATGAAGAATCACTGCTGAACTATCAAACACTGCTCAACGTGCTTCATCTGTAACCATCCCTGCATGTGATCCAGGCCTTGCACATCCTCACCGTCCCCCTAGAGAAACACAAAGAACCTACGGACTTCTGCAAGGCCACACAGCATTTGGAAAGCTCCTCCCAGCTGCACAAACTTCACCATAAATGCTTTGTTCCTTCTCAGCAATCTCTCACATGGAGACACCACAGAGCTATGTGTTACAGTTCATAAAGATTATGAACTCTCCACCTGTGACAGCTCTGATCCCAAGCTACACACATTTATATCACCAAGAGAACCACAGCAAAGGCCAAAGCACAGGAGCACTCAAAGGGTCATCTGAGGGGGAAAATTTGTACCACATGAAGCCAGAGCTGGCCAGCAGTGCAGGGCTTGGTGGGTGCCTGTGGATATAAGAATGAGCCACGTGTGACAACAGGACACACCATCTCGACTGAGGCCACCTCTGCAGTGCACAAGGAGGGGAAGTTGAGCACACAGAGATTACACCCAACTCAGCACGTGTACTTACAAATCCCACCTGAGGAGGAGCAAGAAACCATCATGACAACATCAGCAGTTGTGCAAACACCTAGGGATACTCACCACTACACAGGGACAGCAAGTTTAAGCATTCCCCTCCCACAGCACCGGTTTCAAAACAAGTGGTTCATCACACAACACTCAGCACGCTGCATCTCACCCCCTCTGACCAACACATGGCCTACCCCAGGCAGGCAGCACCACAAGAGACTGTCTCTGATAGGAGATCACTGCTCATCTTGCTTTTCTCTGAGCATCCTTCAGTCCCCTCTCCAAGATGTCTTCTCAAGACAAACACCTCATCTCCCATTCTTGCCTTGGAACATGGCCCATGCTCTTCCCAAGGATTTCCAGTTCTCCCACACAGGTCAGACCCCACTGCTCAAGATCACCTTTCAAATCAGGAAACAGCCAGGCCCTGCTCAATACTACAGGCCACGGTTTTCTTACCCACCTCAACACCCATTTAACTCACTCCTCCCCAGCAATGAAATCACCTTCAAAACACACAGATGGTGTCACATGCACAGGGCACAGCAGACCCTCTCCAGCTCAGCTGTCATGTTTGGCATTCCTTCAGCTATCTCAGATGGAAAGGTGGCAGAGCTGTCAGCAAAACCCTTCCCAGAGGTGATGTCATGATACCTCTAAATGGCAATGGCATTGATGTCATGCTCTGAGAGAAAAACTGAAATGGTGGTGAGAACACCAGTGCAACCCATGATGATGAACATGTAAAAGCATGTTATTTGACATTTGGCAGAGAGTGCTGGTTCTCTGGTTCCAGGAATTTTGAATATGTTAGTTTGTTCACTGCACAAAAGATAACTTTCACAGCTTTTAAATTATGTGGTGTTAACACAAATTTGAAAGCATATAAAAAACAGGAGAGTGTACAACACATTACTGCCCAGGAACACATGCCCACAAGCAGAACAGGGGCAACAGGAAAAGAAAAACAAGTGTTCCATTTCTAACATATTTGCCTGAATACTTTATACTTAACTCAAGGTCTATACTTGCAAAAAGATCATAGAAATATAAAAGTGTTACACCTCCCCCTCTTTTCTAAGACATCTGGTGGTAGAATGAAAATTGAGAACTTTTTAATTCCTTAAAGTCCTAACAGTCACCTTGCTTCACATCAATTTGTGAGCAGAATCAAAGAGGAGGAAGGTAGTTTTCCATAAGAGACTGGACTAATACCAACACAGTCAGCAAGGCAAATAACACAGTGCAAACATTTCAGCCAGGAGTTCCCCTCCCTTAATAGGATCGGGTGGAAATGCCAGAGAACTGCCTGAGCTGACACCTCGGCACACCCCTCACGCAATGGGCAAAACAGAGGAAATCTAATTCTGGGGCAGAACAGCTGCCACCCTCAGCAGCAAACCTCACCTGTGGACCTGCTTCAGAGTGCCGCAAGACCTTCACTTTGGCCTCACCTAAGCAAGAGAGATGGTGCTACGGAAAGACACCGCGGTAGGTGCAAAGGGGCCGTCCACATCCTAAATCACCTGCAAAGTACCCACCGCCCTGCGACTGCGGAAAGAGAGACTGGCTCCGGGCATTGCCTGTGCACGGGGCGGGAGAGGAGGTAGAGACAAGGGAGGAAGGGCCACTGACCGTGTCGAGGAGAGCGGGAGGCTCCTGCTGCGTGTCCTTGGCCGCGGCGCCGGGCGGCGGCGGGAAGTTGGGGCTGAAAACCATCAGGTCGCTCTTGGCCGCGCCCTCCGCCACGCACAGGCTGCGGCTCTGGCGCTGCGAGTACGACCAGCTGCCCACTTC
>NW_020958518.1:25858-30871 GCF_003031625.1 Empidonax traillii | reverse complement strand
TTTTTCTCTCTTCGTTTCTCGCTCTCCTCCCTTTCTGTATACAGTGGCAGTATCTGTGACATGCCAGTAAACTCGTTTATAGTTTTCCCCTTTCTTTCTCTTTTTCTGCTTCTTCCTTCCTTCTTCATAATTGCATACACATTGCTTCCTTCTTCATTTTCTTCTGCTATGTATTCATCTATCTTTTTCTCTCCTTTCTGTTTCCTCCTTCTCTTTTTCACTCTCTTGTCCGCTTTAGTTTTTTTCCCCCTTCTCTCTCTATTCTTGTTTCCTTTGTTCCCTTTATCCCTTAACAAAATATTTTGCAAACTTCTACACAATGCTCGCACTGAAAGATGGTAATGCCCTTTGGCAAGAGCTCTCCCTCCTATTTCTTGCAACATTTCTTTCCTTTACAGCTCTTTTTTGTTTGGTTTTTGGAACTTTTTTTTTCTTCGGGCTTCCTTTTTTTTTTTCCCCTGCTACTCCTATCTCCTTCCTTTCTCTCTTCATTCTTTATTTCTTGTTTCTCAGAGCCCTGTCTTTGCCTCCCCTTCTCTTCTGTTTCTATCTTTGCATCTTGATTTTCTTCTACAATAAAATTATTAAAAAACAGCTACACCACTGTCGACACAAAGCAATGGACATTGCCTTTGGTGAAAGCTCTCATTTCCCTTCCCTTCCACCATCCACCTCTCTGGGCTGGGAACAGCCTTCCTGCTTTCCTCTCAGCCACTGAAACTTCCCCTTCCTTCAGCAGGAAGGCAAAAACCCTTCAGCCTCCAGTCCTCTCAAGGACATGGAAAATAACACAACAATCATATGTCAGAAATAAAATCTCTGGTACATCAGAAAGGAATCCACCACCCTCTGAAACCACCTCAAGCCCCCGATATTGGGATGTCTAAAAAATCTGGTTCCAAACCACCCAGGGGAGTCTCTCATTTGGGAATTCAAGTCCCTCATAATCCAGCACACCGATGCTCCAAGAATACTGCAAAGGTGAACTACAGCTCCCAGGAATTCTTCCTATATCTCGATGAAAGCGATTCTTCCTGACTCATTTCCACCTGCAGGCTGAAAGTCAAGTTCTCACATCTTCTTTCAGCCAGGCACGGGCTGCCACAACACCACAGCAAGAACTTTGGGACCAGGGGCACCAATGCCCACATAATACCTCTCACTCATGAGCATGATCCACCTGGCATACAAACAAATTAAACACACCACGGTAACACCACAGTAATGTCACTGAAAACATCTGCTCTGTGTCTAACACATCTACTCCAAGAAATGCATTAAGGTCCCTCTTCCATCTGTTCTTGCCTGCACCTGCTCACCATGTGTGCCAGGCAGGCAAGGAATGAGAGCAGGTAGAGATGCTCAAAGTAATGAAGATAGCACAGCTGAACAGCAGACAAAGCACATCTGACTCTCACACACAGGCTCGTCACGTATGAACAACTTACCTGCAGCAGCACTTATTGCTTCTTCAGGAACAGACACATTCGTAAGACAGAGTTGGATTCAACAAACTTTAACTCATCCTTGAACATTACCAGCAATTCTGGGGGATGTTTGACAGAAAAAAATTACTGACTTTTTCCAAATCCTCTGAAAATGCTGGGCAGTGTGTACTGCTGCCTTCTCTACTTCTCTCCCAGGGGCAGCAGGAGGGACACCTGAGAGCTGGTAACATTCTCTCAATAGCAATGTCAGCTGAGGAGAGCTGAAAAAACTTCCTTGAGACTAAGGGGAATATTAGGCTAAAATCTGCCACCTACAGCTGCCAAAATTCCATCATCTCAATCTTATCCACTCTTACCAACACATTACCAAATTTTCAGAAAAGAAAAAAAAAAAAAAGAAGAAAAAAAAAAGAAAGGTGGGTGCTTTCACTCAAAAATGAGAAGAACACAAGACAAGGAAATCCAGTGCACTGCACTGAAACGCAGAGTTCCTTAACATCTTGAATATGCAGACACTTCTTCCCTTCCCTGGATAGACCCAGACCACAGAGATAAACAAGGAGACATTTGGAGAAGGCTGGAACAAGGATTTTTCAAATAACTTCTCTTTAACCAACAAGATTCCAGATTTTAAAAAAGAAGAAGAAAAAGAAAGGTTTTTAAAGGCACATGTGGTAGTTATGCTCAAAAACAGTTATACAACAGAACAACAGGGTGTCCTAAGATATGCAGAACTTCTGTAGGTCTTGAGAGGATGCCAGGAGAACAGCCCTGAGTGCTGCGTGTTTTCTCAAGGATTTTTACTGGCATCCCCTGTCCTGAGCCATGAGAAGTGGCATCTCCACAGCTAAGCAATGTTCTCCAGTTCCTCCACAATGACACAGGTTCTGTTCTACCCAGCATCTCCATTTCCCTCAGGCAACACTCCCCACCACTCAAACTTACCCTCCCCATCACACAGGCCAGGCCCTACTCCCTCAATAAAGAGGATCACTGACAACATACTAAACACTGCTTGACCCAAATATCATCTCCTCATCTATAAACCCCACTTTGCACATGATCTAGGCCTTTGCATATCCTCAACTTGCCCTCACAACTGGCACAAAGAATATATGGAAGTCCAAAAAGCCACATAGCATTCAGAAGCTCCTTCCAGCTACATGAAGCTCACCATGAATTTGTCACTACTTTTAAACCATCTAAGGGGGAAATACCACAGAACTGAACTTTAGGGTTCATAAAGATTCTCAGATTGGAGCCATGACAGTTCTGAACCCAGCCCACATGGATTTTATTCTTCAACAGAATCACAGCAAACACCAAAGTGTGAGAGCCCACACAATGTCAGCTGAGAGGGGGGAAATTTGTACCTCATGAAACCAGAGCTGGGCTGCAGTGAAGGGTTTGGTGGGTACCTGCAAATATCAGACTGAGCCACATGTGGCAACAGGACACACCATCTCTGCTGAGACACCTCTGCAGTGCACAAATAGGGGAAGCTGAGCATACAAAGATTACACTCACCTTGTCACATGTCCTTACAAACCCCACCTGAGGAAGAGCAAAGAAGCATCACAGCAACATCAACACTTGTGGAAACTGCTATGGATGCCCACCACTGCACAGGGACAGCAAGTTGAAGCATTCCTTTCCCTCAACACCTTCCCCAGACGGCAGTCAAAATGTACATCAGTCACCAACTGTTACCCACACACGAACCACATGAGGCTGCAGCAGCACAAGGAACTGTCTCTGGTGTGAGATATTCATAACCTCAAAGAGCACTGTGGGCATTTCAATATCACCCACGGTCTCATTATCAGGAAGGCCTCCAACTCCAGACCCTCAGAGCCTGGGAAAGCATGCTCTGCAAGAACACTCTGTGCACATCCTGTCTCATGCTTTCCTCTAGGAATCCTCCAAGCCCCACTCCGAGAAATGCGTTCTTACGGCAAGCAGTTCATCTCCCGTCCTTCTCTAATGACATGGCCTTCGGTTTTCCCAAGGATTTCCAGTTTCCCCGAAAACAAGACTTCCTACTGCTCAAAGTCACTCTTCACATCAGGAAATGGGCCTATTCAGTGACACTGTCACGTTCAGCCCACCATCTCCTGTGGCATTCCAAATCTCAGATGGAACCCTTACACTCCTAGGAGGATATTATTTACAGAGGTGATGTCAGGACAGCTCTAAAGACAATGGGCATCGTTCTATGCAGTGAGAGATCAACTCAAATGATGGCAAACGCACCAGTGTCAATGATGATAAGCCACGATCTTGTTTCTCATCTCAAAGCTCACTCCAGCTTTTGTAAGCCCTGCCAGCTGATAAGAACACCACAGAAAAACATACAGATATCACCATTAAGACAATGTCCTCCTGACTCTGCAGCAGACCTAAGGGTTGCAATGCTTCAGCTTGCACAGATGCAAAAGTTTTGCACCGTGGAACAATAATCTTTCTAAAGGTTATAGGGACTGCTCAAAATGGCAATGGCCTTGATTTGATGCTCTGAGAGAAAAAACAAAAGGGTGATGAGCACACACTGCGACAGGAGATACCGACTCTGTAACGTCTTTTGAGGTTTTGGGGGTGGGTTTATTTATTTCTTTCTTCTTTGCAGTAAAAAAGTTTCCCAGGGCTTTTAAAATGATGTTGCTACTGATTTAAATTTTGAAAGTACATAAAATAGGGGAGGATATTACACACTTCTTCTCTGGCCAGGAACATAAATCCACAACCTGGGGGACAGGAACGGCAGAAAAAGAAAATTCCCATTTCTAAAACTTCCCTTGGAGCACTCTCCTCTGCCTGAACCCTTTACAAAACGAAGAAGACAAAGAAGATTCCTCAACAAAGAACATATAAGTTACCACCTGCCCGAAATAAAGAAATTCTCTACTAGAAGTCCCAAGTGTCATCTTGCATGGCATATTTTCAAGAACCGAGCAACAGCGGAGGAGGAGGAGAGTTTTGCTGAAAAACAAGATTAGCAGCAGCACAGTCAGCAAAGGCAATAGGGCAGCAGATAGTGCCTTGGGAACTGTCACCACCACAGCCTGCCTGTCTTGCACACCTTCAACAAGCTCGGGTGGAAATGCCACACGTCAACAAGCAAGACCATTGCCTGCAAATGTGACACCGCCGGGTACCTCCATTCGCAGTGGGAAGTGATTTTCTTTCTAGCAGACAACAACATCTACCCAAAGCACCAAACCTCAGCCGAGGACTGTAACTATTCCCAGGCACTGAAAACCTATAATTTCAGTGTGTCTCCATCTACTCCCAAGAGCCTGGGGCTCCAGAAAGGACACGGAAGCAGAAAGAAAGGTGACAGTGACATCCTAAAGCACCGCCCAAGAACCTACCGCCCTCGGGGCACTGCCTGTGCAGGGGGCGGGAGAGGAAGCAGAGACAAGGGAGGAAGGGCCACTGACCGTGTCGAGGAGAGCGGGAGGCTCCTGCTGCGTGTCCTTGGCCGCGGCGCCGGGCGGCGGCGGGAAGTTGGGGCTGAAAACCATCAGGTCGCTCTTGGCCGCGCCCTCCGCCACGCACAGGCTGC
>NW_020958518.1:17264-22621 GCF_003031625.1 Empidonax traillii | reverse complement strand
CCTCCGCCTCGCCCGCCTCCAGACCCACATCCTGCGCCACACGGCCCACCACCGTGCCGGCCTTGGCTTCCTCCGACACCGAGTACCGCACCTGCCCCGCGCACAGCGCCCACGCCGCCTGCACCACCACCACCCGCAACAACAAACCACACACACACTCGCCCATCGCCGCCGCCGCCGCCTCCGGAGTCCGCACGGGCCCCGCACGGCTCCCGCCGCCGCCCGCACGCCCCGGCTCCGCTGCCCGGCCCCAGCCGCCCCCCCGCGCTCACAGCCGGGCTCTCCGCCGCACCGGGGCGGAGCCGCCCACACGCCGTTCCTGAGCCTGCAGCGACACCGTGCGCTGCTCCGCCGCCGCACACGATCCCACACAGCGCCCGCGCCTCTGCACCGCCAGACTCATCTCCACCGCCGTCCCTTCCCTCCCCTCCTCCCCTGTCTTTACCTTCTTTTTCCTTATTGCCTGGTGTTTCCATGTAAATATGCGTTTCTTTCCTTCTTCCTCTTTCTTATCTGATTTTCTTCTGTTATATTTGTTTTTCTCCTACCATTTCCTGTATTGAAAGGGAGGGAGGACGAGTGATTCCGTTCTCTTTCCTGCTTTGTCCTCTTGTTACTCTGCTCTTTTCTGCTTCTCAGTCTCTTTATTCTTTTCCTTTTTTTTTTTTTTTTTTTCGTCTTCATCCTTCCCGTGTCGTGCCTTGATTTCTCTTCTCTTTCCATCCTTCTCTCTTCTTCCCTCCCCCGGGCTGCTCGCCCTTCGCCTCCGCTTCTGGGACCATCAAAGTCGGAGCCATCACCGCTGCTGTCGGGACATCTGCTGCAGAGCGAGGTACTTTTACTGGGGCGGGGAAGCTCTAAGGGACCGACTCCGCTCAGAGGCTAAAGACCATCTCGGTGTGTGCTGCTCATGTCGTTTATAGTCTCTTCTGTTCTTTCATTCTTCCATTATTTTTTTCTCTCTGGCTTGCTTTGGACTTGCATGGATTTTTTTTCTTTCCATTTAAATTTCTTTCTTTTCCTTATGCTATTTTCTTTCTCTCTTGCCTTTTTTTTCTTTCTTTGTTCACCTTCCCTATGTCTTCTCTTTCTTGCTCTTAGAGTCACTGCTGGTTTTCTCTTCACCTCTTTTTCTATTTCCATCTTTGTCTCTCTATTGTTATTTTCTTCCTGTACCAAAATACTTTCAAATGTCCACATCATGCTCACAATGAAGGACGTAAGTGCCTTTCTGAAACGGTTCTCATTCCTCTTCTTTGCCACAATTCCTCAATTTCATCTCTCTATTATTATTATTATTATTATTATTATTATTATTATTATTATTATTATTATTATTATTATTATTATTATTATTATTTTCCCCTTCTACATTTTACCCACTGGAACAGAAGCCCAAACCCCAGCTAAAGGGACAACTAATTAAAAAAAAAATGCATCAAAGTTTACAAACAACCCCGGAGAAGTTCTCATTTGGGAAATCGAACCTATCACAGCCCAGCACACCAATCCTTCAAGAATGCTGCAAAAAGCACTGGGCAACCACAGCTCCTCAGACCTCCTCAAATACCTCGATGAAGAGTTAGAGCTGTTCTTCATGACTCGTGTTCTACCTGCACAGCCAATGAAATGCCACCAAGGTAACACCACGGCATTGCCACTGAGAACATCTGCTGCATGCATGGCACAGCTACTCCAACAAATCCATGAGGGTCACTTCTCCATGTGTCCGTGCTTCCCACCTGCTCACCCTGTGCCAGGCAACAGCAGGAAGGGAATGGGAGCTGGTAAGTGGTGCTCCAAACCTACAGGCATTTCAACCCAGGCAGCATTCGGCCAATGCAACACGAAGATACCACAGCTGAACAGGAACCAAGGTACACCTGTCTCTCACACACAGCCTCTACAGCTACAAGTGACTTACTTACCTGTCACATCAGTGGTGTAGTCTTCAGAAAAAGAAACATTTTCAGAACAGGAAAATCGGGTTTAGGGGACGTTTTCCCTTAAGAATATGTGTAACTTTAGGGGGTGCTGGACAGGAAAAAAAAACAACATTCACCAAAGCTTGGAAATTACAGGAGAGTGTGTAATGCTCCCTTTTGCACTTTTATCACTGGGGAAGCAGGACGGACACCCGAACATCTGCGACATTCTCTCAAAAGCAAACTCAGCTCAGGAGAGTAGAAAACCTTCCCTGAGACTGATGGATTACTGTTCAAACACCTGCCACCTGACAGCTGCCAGTATTCCACTGACTGCATCTCATCCACTGTTATCGACACATTGCCAGTGTGAGAGAAGAAAAAAGGGTCAATGTTCTCACTCAGAGAAGAGGGAGGAGAATAAGGAGGAGAAAAAAAACAAAGGAACCCATCCCACTTTATTGAAATGCCAGGTTTGACAATATCTTGAATACAGAGACAACTTCTTCCCTTCCTTAGCAACACCAAGACTACAGAAATGACTCAGGCAACATTCTGAGAAAGCTGGTACAATGATACAAGTTTCCAAAAGCTTTTGTTTGACCAACAACATTCCACAACAAAGAAAAGCAATTCAAGGCATATGCCTGCCACAAGACAGGTAATTGTACAAGCAGTAAAACCGCAGAAAACAACTGAGCACAAGGAGATGCAGAGGTACTGGAGCTCCTGAGAGGATTCCAGGACAGCAGCCTTGTGTGCCAGGCCTTTTCTCAAGGTTTTCTGCGGGCATCCTCTATCCTGTCCCATGGCAAATGAGATTGCCACATCTCAGCAGACATTCTCCAGTTCCTCCCCTATAACTCAGACTGTGTCCTACACAGCATCTCCATTCCCCTCAGGCAACACTCCTCCTCACTCAAACTCACTCTCTCCATGACACAGGCCCAGGCCCTACTTGGAGCCATTCATAGGATCACTGACAAAATAGCAAACATTGCTCAATTCCAGCAACATGCCCCATCTGTAAAGCCCACTTTGCCTATGATTCAGGCCTTAGCAACTCTTCATCTTCGCTCATGGTCACCACAGAGGGAATATGAAGTATGTAAATGCCACACAGCATTGGGCTGTGTCTTCCCACCTATGTTTTCTTCACCACAAATGCTTTGCTCCTTTTCAGCAATCTCACGTGGAAATAGCACAGAGCTGCACAAGACAGTTCTTAGAGATTCTGGGATTAGAACTCTGACAGGAATCAGAACAGGATGGGGAGTAGACCCCGTGGATTTTTTTCTTCAAAAGAACCTTATCAAATGCCAAAGTGCAAGTGCTCTCACGGGATCAACTGAGGCAAATTATATCGCCAAGAAACAGAGCTGGGATGCTCTGCACGGTTTGGCATTTACCTGCACATATCAGAACGAGCCATGTGTGACAACAGGACCCACCACCTCTACCACACTCAACTGCAAAAGTAGGGGAAGTCCAGTGCACAAAGATTTCACCCACCACCTCATTACATGCTCTGGGATAAGAACCAAAATGCACAACAGCATACCAGATTGTAGCAACTATGCAGGAGAAACTCGCTTGGGTTTTGTTGGAAGAGGTGATTCTCTGGATTCTTTGTTTTCTTGTTTTAAAAAATATTTCCATGGCTTTTTAAATGATGCTGTTGTTGATATATGTTTAGCTACAACATCAAAAGACTCAAGCATGTCTCATGCTGCTTCTCTGGCTGGTAAAGTACATCCACAACCCAGGGAACAAAGGGAGCAGGAGAAGAAAATTTCACTTCTTAGCACTTCACTTTGGAGAACACTCCTCTGTCTGAACACATTACAATGCTATGGAAAGCAACATGATACTCAGGAAGAAATCATAAGAAAGGTTCACCACATCTTCCCAAGTTTCATAATGACTCTGGTGATGGAATCAAATTGGACAGCTTACAGTTCCACAGCCAGACAAAACCCCGAAGTCACAATTTTCACCCTGCATAACAATTTTAGTGAGCAGAACCAAAGAGGAGGAGGTCAATTTTCAATGAGAAACAACACTCAAACTGTTCAAGACTGTCCACCAGTGCCTGGAGAAGTGTTGAAGCACTCTCTTCCCACAACACCTTTTTGAAACAAGCAGTCCATCAGACAACATTCAACACTGCATCTCACCAGCTCTTACCAACACACAGCCTACATCAGGCAGGCAGCAGCACAAGGGACTGTCTCTGGTGGAAGGGGTTCATAATCCCAAAGGACATGGTGGACATTTCCATTTTCACACACTCTCTCATGATCAGGAAGGTCTCCCACTCCACACCCTTAGGCTGGAAAAAGATCCTCAGCAAGAATACTCTGTTCCACTCCTGCCTCACCCTTTCCTCTAGGCATCCTCCACTTCCCACTCTGAGACATGTTCTCAACACAAATGTATAATCTCGTTTCTTCTCTTACAACATAACCCATGGTTTCCCCAAGTATTTCCGGTTTCCCCCAAAACAAGTGTTCCCACTGTGCAAGCTCACCCTTCACACCAGGAAATGGCCAGGCCCTACTCAGTGTCTGAGGTCACAGTTCCCTTTCCTGCCTCAAGGCTCAACACTGTTCTCCCCAGCAAGGACAAACCATAAAGGAGACACAGACAAAATGTTGGCAAGCACGCCAGTGTAACACATGACACTGGCTGTGTAGGAGAATGTTATTGGAGACTCGGTGGGGAAAGGTGATTCTTTGATTTGGGGGGTTATTTGTTAGTTTGTTCATTACAGAAGTGAAGATTTCCAGGGCTCTTGAAATGATGTGGCTGTCGATGCAAATTTTGAAAGAACATCAAAAAGGACCAGTGCACTTTATACGACTTCTCAGCTCAGGAATGCAAAGCCAAAATCCCGGGAAAATGGGCAGCAGGAAAGGAAAAATAAATTTTCCGTTTGAAACATGTACCTTGGGTCACACTCTTCTGCCTGAACTTTTTGTGCCACTAATCGGAGCAACATGATACTTGCAAAACAATGATAGAAAATCTGTGTCACAGCCTCCCTACTCTCGCAATGAGTCCCATGATCAAAAGAAAATAGAGAACTTTAGCCCTTGAAGTTCCAATTGTCACCTCGCAGCACATCTCCTCATGAGCATAATAAAGAGGAGGAGGACAGTTTTCGATAAGCCAAACTAATATCACCACGGTCAGCAGAGATACAAAGTGCATGGGGGGTTTTTTCACCAACACCGCCGGGCTGTCTTGCATTACTTCAACAAACTCGACTAGAAAACCTACACATGGACAATCAAGAGGGTTCTCTGTAAACCTGACACCTCCGGGCACCTCTCAGCGCATCTGACAGTAATTTCATCATAGAATTTAATCATAGAACACATAATCATAATGATTTATAGAACAACTCCCACCTAGAGTAGCAAACCTCAG
>NW_020958518.1:6702-13652 GCF_003031625.1 Empidonax traillii | reverse complement strand
CCGCGCCTCCGCCTCGCCCGCCTCCAGACCCACATCCTGCGCCACACGGCCCACCACCGTGCCGGCCTTGGCTTCCTCCGACACCGAGTACCGCACCTGCCCCGCGCACAGCGCCCACGCCGCCTGCACCACCACCACCCGCAACAACAAACCACACACACACTCGCCCATCGCCGCCGCCGCCGCCGCGTCCGGGCCCCGCACGGCTCCCGCCGCCGCCCGCACGCCCCGGCTCCGCTGCCCGGCCCCAGCCGCCCCCCCGCGCTCACAGCCGGGCTCTCCGCCGCACCGGGGCGGAGCCGCCCACACGCCGTTCCTGAGCCTGCAGCGACACCGTGCGCTGCTCCGCCGCCGCACACGCTCTCATACGGCTCCCGCACCTCCGCACCGGCAGTAAGTATCTCCACTGCCGGCTCTTCCTACCGAGCTTCTCTTTGTATCTCTCTCTCTCTCCTTGTCCGTATTAATGCGACTTGCTTCCATATATTCCTCTTTCTTCATCTCTTCATCTCTACTTTTTCTTTCGTCTTTTCGTTCTGTTTTTTTAAGAAGTTTCCTTTTTTCTCTTTCCTACTCTCTTCTTCTCTTTTTGCTTTATTCTCTTTCCTCCATCTCTTTTTTTCTTTCTTCTGTTTCGTTTTCTTCTTCTGTACCTTCTCTCTTTCTTCCTTGCCCTGCCGTGTCCGAGCCTTTTCTCCCCTTGCCATTCTCTTGTCATGCTTCCCTTTTTTTATCTCTGCCACCAAATTACCTCTGATCTCTGTCGCTGTGCTCGAGACAATCATCGTCGGAGCCATCGGTTCTAATTACAGGGCATCATCGCCGGTGCGGGTGACAGTAACCAGTGGAGACACCACAGGAAACCAAATCCCCTCAGCGTTAGAAGAGAATGTCAGTGCACCCGAGTAATCTCCATATATATCCTTTTCTTTTCTCCACTTTGTCATTTTCCTTCCCTAATTGCTTTTTTCTTTCTTTCCCCCCCCCTTCTGTTCCCCCTTCTCCCCTCCCACCTCTCTGTGTATAGAGATTACATCATAGTATGTTAGTAAACTCATTCAGTGTTTCATCCTTCATCTTTTTCTCTCAACTGACTTTGCAGTCTTTCACTGCTTTATTTTCTTACCCCTTCTTTGTCCTTCTCTTTTTTTCCCCCTTTCCTTCCCTACCCATCTCTTCTTCCCTCTTTGCTTATTCTCTGTCTCTTTTAACACAGTATTTTCTACATGACTACATCATTCTCACCATGCAGGGGAGAGACACAGCCTGGCACACAAACTCTTACTCCTCTTCCTCATCACTTCTCATCAAGGCTTGCACAGGGCTCCTGACTACTGGGGATTCTCAGGTCCTCGACTCCAGACAGCATGTAGAGGAAATGTTGGTGCATGCTGGTAATCTCCTCTATCATCTCTTCTTTCCTTTCTTTTTAAAATCTCTTTTTTCCTTGCTTGCTTTTCACTTACAGAGGTTCTTTCTTCCCTCCTCCTTTCTCTTCCTTTCTTTTCCTTCTCTTCCTTCCATGCCTCACACTACCCTCCTTGATTCCCCTCTCTTCTGTGCCCATACTTCTTTTTTTCCCTTTTACCAAACTATTTGCCAAACAACATGTTTTTTAAGTGTCTACGACATCCTCTTCACACATCCTCTTCCTGCCCCTTGACAGGAGCTCTCATGGGGGCCTTACCTGCCTTCTCTTGAGGAACAACATTCCTGCTTTCCTCCAGAAAATACAAAGCAAACAGGCTGTCAGCACACCTCCTCTTCCCTTCCCTCCCCATCGGCAAGAAGGCCACACCCCTCAGCCTCCAGTCCCCTCACGGACCCAGCAAATAACACAGCAAGGCAATAAAATGGCAAAGAACAGCTGTACTACACTGTAAAGAATGCACCGCCCTTGGAGTCAGAAGACCAAGCCCCAGGTACTTCAACATCTGGGCAAAAAGGCTCCGATGAACCCAAGAAACCCCATGGAATTCTCTCACTCAAGAATTCAAACCCAGCCCAGCCCAGCACACCAATCTGCCATGAATGCTGAAGAAGCACAGCACAACCACCACTCCTGAGAACTCTCCATATACCCCGATGAAGAGCCATTCTTCCTGCCTCATTTTCCATCTGCTTGCTCTCAGGCACACAAGCTCTGCCAGAACAATACAGCAAGAACTTCCATACTCAGGGGCATCAGTTCCCAGGGAACTCAGTACTATGACCAATCCAGCAAAACACAGGAATGCAAAACAACAGCATCTTCACGGAGAACCTCCTCTCCACTCCCAACCCATCGACCTTCAGATATCCTTCCTCCATCTGTGCTTGCTGCAATCTCTCAAACCGTACTGGAAGCAGCAAGCAAGAAATGAGAACAGGCAGTGGTGCTTTGCTGGTCCAATCTAGGAATTCCTAAATATTTCAAGGTGGAAGGGACCAATCCAGTCCAGCTGCCAATTCAGGCCCATTTGCTCAATCCAAGATGAAGATACCACGAGGAAACAGGCACAAAAGTACAGCTGTCTCTCAGACTCCTCTTCTTTAGCCAGAAGGGACTTACCTGTGGCATCACTGTTTGCTTCTTCAGAAAAATATTTTCAGAGGAGGGGAACTGGTTTTAAAGGGTATTTTCCCCTAACACTCTCAGAGGCTGCTGGGAAAGATGGATAGAAAACATTCTACAAAAGTCTTGAAATCATTGGAGAAAGCACAGTGCTCCCTTATGCACTTCTACCCCGGGGTAGCAGGAGGAACACTGGAAAGCTAAGGAAGGACATTGTCTCAGTGTCAAACTCAGCTCAGTAGAACGGAAAAGTCATCCCACACACTGATGGAAAAGTACCTGAATGTTTGCAACCTCACAGCTGCCAAAACACAGCACCCATATTATCCAGTGTTACCAACACATTGCCAGCCTTAGAGAGAGAAAAACAAGACTGTGAGTTTTTGGTAAGAAGAGAGAAGAAAACCAAAGGAACCAATTCCACTGTATGGAAACCCACAAAGAGAACAAACAGGCCACAAGGACATGCAGAACTGATGGAGGTCCTGAGAAATCCCAGGCATTGGCAATGTCTGCAAAGCCTCTTCTTGACATTTTGTTCTGGAATCCTCGGTCTCACACCCTGGGAAATGGCATCTCCACCCAAGCACACATTCTCCAGTCCCCCACCAAAGACACAGACTCTGTTCTACACATCATCTCCATGTCCCTCAGGCAAGACCCTTGCCCGCTAAAGGAGGCACCCTCATCATGACACATGCCCAGGCCCTACCTGCTGCCGCTCACAGGATCACTTCCACAATACCACAAACCCTGCTCGAAGCATGTCCTAAGGTCTTTGCACACCCTCACCTTCCCTTGCAGTTGGCACGAAGAACACATGGAGGGATGAAAAGCCCCTCACTGTCTGGCAGATGATCCTCAGCTGCATAAACGTGGTTTATGCCCTTTGAGCAATCTCAGATGGAAACACCACCAAGCAGCACATAACAACTGAGTTCTTATGGATTTTGTGACATATATACATATATGGCAGTGACAGTTCTGACCCCTGTCCACATGGGTTTTACACTTCCACAGAATGACAGCAAATGCCTAAGCCCAATATGCACAGGATGGGAGAATTTGTACCATCGAAAACCAGAGCTGGGCTGCTGTGCAGAGTTTCACATGGACATCACAGACATCAGAATGAGCCACCTGTGACAACAGGATTTTCTAACAAGGCTGAATTTTCATGTGCACAAATACAACAAGAAGAGTGCACAAGGATTATACCTGCCTTACCATGTGCCCTTAAAAATCATGCCTGAGGAGCACAAAGGAGCCACCATGGCAAGAACAACGACTGTGGAAGCTACTGTAGATGCCCACCACTATTCAAGGACAGCACATTGAAGTAGTACCCTCCCAGGAAACCTTTTCCAAAATAGGAATCAAAAAGTTCACCAGAAAATGGTCAGCAGTCTGCATGTAACACCCTCTTCCCTGTCTGTATCAGGCAGACAGCAGGGACTGTCTCTGGTGTGAGGTATTAATAACCTCAAAGAACATGATGGGCATTAAATCTCTGTGGATTATCTCAATATCCAGAAGACCTTCAACTCCATAACCTCAATAACCTAGCAGTGGACATCAGTGCCCATGCTGCCTCATGCTTTCCTCTATGTAACCCTCATTCCTCGCCCTGGGACAGACGTTCTCAAGACAAGAACATCATTCTTGTTCTCTCACCACATGGCCCATGGTCTTCCCAAAGATTTCCAGTTCCTACAGACAAGTGTTCCCACTGCTCAAGGTCACACTTTATATCAGGACACGGTCAGGGCCTACTCAGTGCCACTGCCACCTTCACCTCACAATCTCCCCTTGTTCCACAATAGCAGATGGAAACCTTACACATCTGGGAGAATACTTTTGATAGAGGTGATGTCAGGGCCACTCTAAAGGCAATGGCCATTGACTGCATGCTGTGGAAGATCAACCCAAATGTTGAAAAACACATCAGAGCCAACAATGATAGCTACTGCATAGGAAAATGAAGTGTTGTGTATGGGTTGGGTTTTTTTGGGGGGGCTGTGGGTTTGGTTGTATTCTGAGGGGTATTTTTTGAAAAGAGGACTCCCAGAGGTTTTTTAAGGGTGTAGCTGCTGATGCAAATATTAACATAACATGAAAACAGGCCAGTGTATGGTTGTGCCACCTCACTGGACAATCTGCCCACAGTCCAGTTCAGAAAGGCAAGAGAAGATAAACAAACCCATACTTTAGGTCACACTCCTCTGCCTGAACACTTTCTGCTACTCAGTAAACACATATTTGGAGAAAGAACACAGGAAAAGTGCAATGACTTGCCTTCTTTCACAATGACACTGGAGGGTCAAACAAACAGGAGAAATTACCACTGTGAGTAGGGAGAACAGTGAAATCACAAATGTCACATTTCATCATGTCTCTTAAGGAGGAGAATCAAGGACAATTGAGTTCTTGATAAAAAACCATATTCAACACCAGCACGATCAGCAGTCAGCAACAGCGATAGCACAGTAAAATGTACCCAGAAGATTGTCACATGACATGGCCCCTGGTCTTCCCAAGGACTTCCAGTTCCATCAGACAACTCTTGCCACTGCTCAAGGTCAACCCGAACATCAGGAGATGGGTAAGGCCTACTCAGTGCTACTACCACATTCACCTCTCCAACATGTCACTGTCTCCTTTACCACTTCAGGGCTCCCTCCAACTTTTGGAGACCAGTGTCAGCAATAAGAGCACCACAGAAAAAACAAAGGGATTGTATCATGTAGACCATGTCCAGCATTCTACTCTTTCTAAAGGTGATGTCAGAGCAACTCCAAATGGCAATGGGATTGATTTCATGCTGCCATAGAACTCAATTATTAACAAGCACCCCAATGTAAAGGATGACATTGTTTCTCTAGGAGAATTCAGGTTTCACATTTTCTTATCAGGGGTTCTTTGTTGGCTGGTTGAGTTTGTTTTTTGTTGACAGCTCTCCAGGACTTTTGTAAGGACATGGCTCCTGATGCATGGAATATTATTCCAAGAACACCCTAACAGCCCAGTGTATGTCATGCCACTTCTATGGCCAGGAATGTAAAACTGTTCCCATTAGTGACAGCAGCACAAAAACCATACAGCTGATATTATACACACTGTTCAGCAGATTCCCTGTAGTTGACTCTTCATATTTTCTAATGCTATCCCAGATGGAAATCTTACACACCTTAGACCTCTGTTACACACCTGAAATGTTACACATCTATTTGTAGACATGGTGCCAGTGTAGCAGCAATGACAACAAGCAGTGATTTCATGCTCTGAGAGAAATACCTGAATAAGGACCACAGCACTCTAATGGATAACATCTATACAGGTTAATTTGAGTGCTGTTTAAGAGAATGTTTCTTAGTCAAAAGTCATAACAAATATTGAAAGACTATCAGAACAGGCCAGTGGCAATCTCCAACCATGAACAGAACTACAGAGCATGATTAGGGAAAATCCCATTCCTTTCCATTACCTCGGGTCACCATCCTCTGCCTGAACAGGTTACATTACTATATAGAGAAATAACATGCCAGGAAAAGAACATAAGAAAAGCTTTCCTGATTTTGATGATGAGTCTGCTGGGACAATCACAGGGGAAAACTACACAATGAAGTGAGAATCAGTAGAAGACTCAGTTGTCACAAGAATCAAAAAAAGAATCACAGAAGAATCAAAAGAATGAAAACTATCAAAGGATAGAGTTTCAGACAATGCTGACACCAGCACAACCAGGACTCAGCAAAGGTAATAAGGCAGCCTGTACTGCCTGGGGGTCTGTAACAACCACAGCCTGCCTGTCCCGCACGCCTTCAGCAAGCAACAAACACTACAGGCTACAAAGCTGACACCTCAGAGCTCCTCTCGTCGAAAAGGGTGGGGATTTCATTCAAGGCCGTAACAAGTCACACCCAGAGCAGCAAACTTCAGCGGCGGACAGGAACTGCTCTCAGCTGCGGCAGGACGCTTATTTCGGCTCCCTGCTCCTCCCACCCCTCCTCTACCAACAGCCCTGTACAGGACGGGGCGGGACCTGCAAACGTGAGATTGACATCCTTCAGCACCCGCCAACAACCACCCGGCCTCAGGCTGTGGGAACAGAGCCCGTATCTCAACAGCACCGGCCCAGAGTGCGGGAGAAAAGAAGCAGAATGGGGAAGCGTTGTCGGGGGACTGGGCGAGAAGTGACCAAGGAAGAGGCACTGACCGTGTCGAGGAGAGCGGGAGGCTCCTGCTGCGTGTCCTTGGCCGCGGCGCCGGGCGGCGGCGGGAAGTTGGGGCTGAAAACCATCAGGTCGCTCTTGGCCGCGCCCTCCGCCACGCACAGGCTGCGGCTCTGGCGCTGCGAGTACGACCAGCTGCCCACTTCGCTGGCGCACACCAGCGT
>NW_020958518.1:0-1241 GCF_003031625.1 Empidonax traillii | reverse complement strand
TTCCTTCTTCAGAAAACAAATATATTCGGGGCAAGGCAATAGATTTAAAAGGATATTTGTAATTAACATTCTCAGTTTCTGGGGAAGCTGGACAAATGCAGTTACTTATGTTCCACAAAAACTGGACACTGTGCAGTGCCCATCATTCATTTTTCTCACAGGGGAAGAAGGAAGCAGACCTGTCAGCTATGGACATTCTCTCAAAGTGAAACTTAGCTCAGGAGAGCAGAACAGACATCCCCCACACCCAAGGGAAATGGTCCAAACATCTGACACAGCACCACTGAGAGAGACGAAATAAACGCACCAACAACAACAACAACAAAAACCCTCCAAAACAAACTCAAAATTTTGGCAGTTTGACAGAGGACAGAAGAAAAACAAATGATCTTGTTCGGCTGCATTGAAACACAATTTGTTGGTAGTCTTGAATACCAAGACCTTTTCCTCTCTTTCAAGATTAAGAGCAGACAGGTAACCAATGAGAGGTTTAGAGGAGACTTGGCAGCATGATCCAAATTTCAAAAAGGTTCCCTTTAACCCACAGCATTCCACATCAAAACCAGGACGGTAAGACACATAAGGCAGATGTCTTCATAGCAGCAATACCAGAAACAACTGTGCCCTAAGATACTCAGAACTTCTGGAAGTCCTAATAGGACCCCAGGAGAGCAGCACTCTGTGCTGGGACCCTTCCTGAGCTATTTCACCACAGTCTTCCATGTTGTGCCCTGCGAACTGAAATCTCCACAGCTGAGAGGACATTCTCCATTGTATCCCTAATGACCTCTCCACATCCTCACCTTCCCTCACGACTGGCACAAAGAGTACATGGAAGGCCACAAATCCACTCTGGGACTCTTTGACTCTTCCCACATGCCAGGTTGCTTTGTGCCTTTGCAGCAATTCCAAATACAGATCGAGGGCTTCAAGGTTCTGTGATTAGAGGAGCAAAGAGCTCTGATCCCAGTCACCATAGATTGTATTCTTCAAGAAAACAAAACCAAAAGCACAGGTGCAAACAAAGTGTCAACTGGGTGGGAGAATTACTACAATCGAAATTTCTACAAAGCTGGGCTGCTCTGTAGATGTGCAGGTTTGGTGTGTACATCCATACAAGAAGACAAGAGAGTGTTCTAAATGCTCAAGGTCACCTTTCACATCACCACATGCACACGCCCTACTCAGCGTCACTGACACATTCATCTCTGCAACAAGTCACAATCTCCTACCTCAAGGCT
>NW_020958517.1:12147-13678 GCF_003031625.1 Empidonax traillii | reverse complement strand
TTGTTTTTGGGGTGTTTTGGGTTTTTTTTTGGGGGGTATTTTTGGGATTTTTTTGGGGGTGTTTCTGGTTTTTTTTGGGGCACATTTTAAGGATTTTTTGGGATGTTTTTGGGGTGTTTTTGGGGCACATTTTTAGGATTTTTTGGGGATGTTTTTAAGGTGGTTTTGGGGTATTTTGGGGATGTTTTTGGGGCACATTTTTAGGATTTTTTTGGGATGTTTTTGGGGTGTTTTTGGGGGTATTTTGGGGATTTTTTGAGGGTGTTTTTGGGGGTGTTTTTGGGGCACATTTTAAGGATTTTTTTGGGATGTTTTTGGACTTTTTTTGTGTTTTTTTGGGGGGTATTTTTGGGTTTTTTTGGACTTTTTTTGTGATTTTTTGAGGGTGTTTTTGGGGTGTTTTTGGGGTGTTTTTTTGGCTCTTTTTGGGGCATTTCTGGAGTTATTTTTGGGGTAGTTTTGGGATGTTTTTGAGGATATTTTTGGGGTTGTTTTTGGGACGATTTTGGTGACGTATTTAAGGTGTTTTTAGGGTGTTTTTAGGGCGGTTTTGGGGCTGTTTTTGAGCTCCTTTTGGGGTATTTTGGGTTTTTTCTTGAAGGGTTTTTTTAGGTATTTTTTTGGTGTTTCTGGGGGTATTTTTGGGATGTTTTTGGCTTCCTTTGAGGGTATTTTTGGGGTGTTTTTGGGGGTGTTTTTGGGGTGTTTTGAGAGTATTTTTGAGGTATTTTCGGGGTGTTTTTGGGGGTGTTTTTCTTGATGTTTTTAAGGTGGTTTTGGGGTATTTTGGGGATGTTTTTGGGGTGTTTTTCCTGATGTTTTTGGGGTTTTTGGGGGTATTTTTTTGGGGATGTTTTTGGGGTGTTTTTGTTGATGTTTTTTGGGGTATTTTTGGGGGGTTTTGGGGAGTGTTTTTTGGGTGTTTTTGGGCACATTCTTAGGACGTTTTTGGGATATTTTTATGATGTTTTTGGGGTGTTTTGGGGGATTTTTTGGGGCACATTTTTAGGATTTTTTGGGGTGTTTTTGGGGCACATTTCTAGGATTTTTTGGGGTGTTTTTGGGGTGTTTTTGGGGCACATTTTTAGGATTTTTTTGGGATGTTTTTGGGCGTTTTTGGGGCGTTTTTGGGGTGTTTTTTGGTGACGTTTACAGGATATTTTTGGTGTGTTTTTGTGAGTGTTTTCGGGACATTTTTGGGGTGTTTTTGGGTTCTTTTGGGGCGATTTTGGGTGTATTTTTGGTCCGTCCATCAGGCTGATTTTAGGGTATTTTGGGGTGGTTTTTTGGGCCGTTTTTGGGGTCGTTTCAGGTTGTTTTGGGTCACCTGTCGTGGTCAGCGCTGCGGAACCGGGGCAGGATCTGGCGGAAGCTGCTGGTGCGGTCGAGCTTGGGTTGGCTCTTGGTGCGTTTGATGGAGCTCTTGAGGCGCCGGCTCAGGAAGCCTTGCTGGGGAAGGGGGGGGGTCAAAGGTCACGGAAAGGTCACCGGGGTCATCCTGGGGTCAGGGGTCATTGTGGGATCAGAGGAG
>NW_020958517.1:7985-9986 GCF_003031625.1 Empidonax traillii | reverse complement strand
GGGTCACTGGGGGTCATCGGGGTCACTGGGGGTCATGGAAGGTCACAGGGAGGTCAGGGGTCACTGAGGGGTTGCCATGGCAACCTGGGAGTAATTTTAGGTTTCCATGGCAACCAGGATAATTATTTTGAGTCTCCATGACAACCAGGATGGTTATTTAGGGTTGCCATGGCAACCAGGAGGTTATTTTAGGTTACCATGGCAACCAGGGGGTTATTTTGAGTCTCCATGGCAACCAGGATGGTTATTTTGGGTTGCCATAGCAACAAGGGGTTGTTATAGGTCGCCATGGCAACCAGGGGGTTGAGTCTCCATGGCAACCAGGATGGTTATTTTGGGTTGCCATAGCAACAAGAGGGTATTTTAAGTTACCATGGCAACCAGGAGTGTATTTAAGGTTGCCATGGCAACCAGGGGGTTATTTTAGGTATCCATAGCAACAAGGGGTTGTTATAGGTTGCCATGGCAAGCAGGAGGTTATTTTAGGTCTCCATGGCAACCAGGATAGTTATTTTGAGTCTCCATAGCAACAAGGGCTTGTTATAGGTTACCATGGCAACCAGGGGGTTATTTTAGGTCTCCATGGCAACCAGGAGTGTATATTAGGTTACCATGGCAACCAGGATGGTTATTTTAGGTCACCATGGCAACCAGGGGGCTATTTAGGTCTCCATGGCTACCAGGGGGTTATTTTAGGTTACCATGGCAACCAGGGGGGTAATGTTAGGTTACCATAGCAACAAGGGGTAATTTTAGGTTACCATGGCAACCAGGGGGTTATTTCAGGTCACCATGGTAACCAGGGGGGTTATTTTAGCTTGCCATGGCAACCAGGGGGGTTATTTTAGGTTTCCATAGCAACAAGGCCTTGTTATAGGTTACCATGGCAACCAGGGGGTTATTTTAGGTCTCCATGGCAACCAGGAGTGTATTTTAGGTTACCATGGCAACCAGGATGGTTATTTTAGGTCACCATGGCAACCAGGGGGTATTTTAGGTCTCCATAGCAACCAGGGGGTATTCTAGGTTACCATGGCAACCAGGAGTGTATTTTAGGTCTCCATGGCAACCAGGGGGGTTATTTTAGGTTGCCATGGCAACCAGGGGGTTATTTTAGGTTACCATAGCAACAAGGGGTTATTTCAGGTTGCCATAGCAACCGGGGGTTCTTTTAGGTTGCCATGGCAACCAGGATGGTTATTTCGGGTTGCCATAGCAACAAGAGGGCATTTTAAGTTACCATGGCAACCAGGGGGTTATTTTACGTTACCATGGCAACCAGGGTGTTATTTTAGGTCTCCATGGCAACAGGGGGTATTTTAGGTTACCATAGCAACAGGGGGTTATTTTAGGTCTCCATGGCAACCAGGGGGTTATTTTAGGTTACCATGGCAACCAGGGGTTATTTTAGGTCTTCATGGCAACCAGGAGTGTATTTTAGGTCGCCATGGCAACCAGGATGGGTTTCTTGGGTCTCCATGGCAACCAGGATGGTTATTTTGAGTCTCCATAGCAATAAGAGGTTATTTTAGGTTACCATGGCAACCAGGATGGTTATTTTGGGTTGCCATAGCAACAAGAGGGTATTTTAAGTTACCATGGCAACCAGGGAGTATTTTAGGTTACCATGGCAACCAGGGAGTTCTTTTAGGTCTCCATGGCAACCAGGGGGTTTTTTTAGGTCATCATAGCAACAAGGGGTTATTTTAGGTTGCCATGGCAACAAGAGGTTATTTTAGGTCACCATGGCAACCAGGGGGGTAATTTTCGGTCGCCATGGCAACCAGGGGGTTATTTTAGGTTGCCATGGCAACCAGGGAGTATTTTAGGTTGCCATGGTAACCAGGTGGGTATTTTAGGTTACCATGGCAACAAGAGGTTATTTTAGGTCGCCATGGCAACCAGGGACTCACCGAGGGCCGGAAGGGGGGGGCTGGGGGGGCGTCCATGTTGATGCTGAACTGCTTCCCCCCCGGGACGCTCTTCCGGCGGGAGCGACCC
>NW_020958517.1:0-1150 GCF_003031625.1 Empidonax traillii | reverse complement strand
AGACCTGGTGGCTGGGGATTGACGGGGGGGTTTTTGGGGGGTTGCCGGATTCCTGGGGGGCCACAAATTTCCACGCGGGTTTTGGGGGGCCCACACAACACCCACGACCCCACGCTGTGACCGAGACCCCTCCCACGCGTGGGTGTCCCCCCACCAAAACCCT
Organism: Empidonax traillii; assembly: GCF_003031625.1. Lineage (NCBI taxonomy): Eukaryota > Metazoa > Chordata > Aves > Passeriformes > Tyrannidae > Empidonax > Empidonax traillii. The sequence goes on along the minus strand of NW_020958517.1, from coordinate 987 downwards.
TCCCCATAGAGTTCAATGGGTAGACCTGATGGCCGGAAATGCTGGGGGTCATTTCCAGGGGTTCCCAAATTTTTGGGGGGCCCTAAATTTACACGCGGGTTTTTGGGGTCACACACAACACGCACAACCCCACGACGAGACCCCGACACCCCCACGGGGATCACGGCTGGGTGTCCCCCACAAACCCTCCCATAGAGATCAATGGGTAGACCTGATGCCCGGGATTGAGGGGGGGGATTTTTGGGGGTTGCCGAATTCCTGGGAGGCCACAAATTTACACGCGGGTTTTGGGGTCACACACAACACCCCACGCCCCCCCCAAACACACCCCGACACCCCCACGGCGATCACGGGTGGGTGTCCCCCCCACCCAAACCCTCCCCCATAGAGATCAATGGGTAGACCTGATGGCCGGGATTGACGGGGGTCATTTGGGGGGGTTCCCAAATTTTTGGGGGGCCCCAAATTTCCACGCGGATTTTGGGGGTCACACACAACACCCACGACCCCATGCTGAGACCGAGACCCCTCCCACGCGTGGGTGTCCCCCCACCAAAACCCTCCCATTCAAATCAATGGGTAGACCTGATGGCCGGGATTACCCGGGGGGGGGGTTGGGGGGTCCCAAAAATTCCCAAAAAAAAGTCCAAAAAAATTCACGGGGGTCCCAAAATTCCCACACCGATTCCTCGACACCCCTGGGACCTCCCCAGCACCCCTGGGTGCCCCCCACCAGCAACCCTGGGTGCTCTCCCCATTCAATTGAATGGGTAGACCTGATATCCCAAATTTTGGGGATCATTTGGGGGGATTTGGGGGATTCCCAAAATTCCAAAAAAATTCACGGGGATCTCAAAAATTCCACACAGATTCCTGGACACCCCTAGGACGTCTCCAGCACCCCTGGGTGCCCCCTAAAATTTTTGGCTGCCCCCCCCCATTCAATTGAATGGGTAGACCTGATATCCCAAATTTTGGGGATCATTT
>NW_020958516.1:11157-13689 GCF_003031625.1 Empidonax traillii | reverse complement strand
GGGCTCCCAGAGCTCTCAGGAGGTTGAAGAATTGGGATAATCCCGCCGGGAATGTCTGACACGCCCTGGTGGTCGGGTTCAGGTGCGGTTCCTGGAGCAGCAGAACAAGGTCCTGTCCACCAAGTGGGAGCTGCTGCAGCAGCAGGGGCCGTCGGGGCCCAGGAAGGACCTGACGGTGATCTTTGAGAGCTACATCCAGAACCTGAGGAGGCAGCTGGAGAACCTGCTGGGGCAGCGGGGGCAGCTGGAGTCGGAGCTGCAGAACATGCGGCAGTACGTGGAGGAGTTCAAGAGCAAGTGAGTGCCCTGGGGAGGGGGGGGGACCACCCGGGAGACCCCACGGGCAAGGAACGGGGCTGAGGGTGCTCCGGGGAGAAGCGGGAGGAGGGGAGGGGGTGGGTTTTGCTGGTTGAGGGGTGAGGGTGCTGAGGGTGCCACCCCTGCCCTGTGCCCCCCCAGGTACGAGGAGGAGATCAACCGGCGCACGGCGGCCGAGAACGAGTTCGTGGTGCTGAAAAAGGTGAGGGGGGGGACCCCGGGAGGGGACTGGGGGGGACAAAGACACCGCAGGGACTCGGCACCGAGATGGGCGGGTCCCGACGGGAAGAGCCAGCGGCTCCTGGGGGATCGGAGGGAGGTTTTTGGTCACTGATCTTTCCCTCAGGACGTGGACTGTGCCTACATGACCAAAGTGGAGCTGGAGGCCAAGGTGGGAGCTCTGACCGACGAGATCAACTTCCTGAGGTGCATCTACGAGGAGGTAGGAGCTCTGAAACGGGCTGGGGGTGACATCAGGGGTGTGGTGGCCGAGGACCCCCTGGTCGGGCCGGGCTGTCCGGATGGATTCAGGCTGGAGATCCACCCAAATCCAGGTGGATTTTTTTTAACTGTGCCTCCCCTGTCCGGGTATCCCCCAGGAGCTGTCCCAGATGCAGAGCATCAGCCGGGACCTGTCCGTGGTGGTGTCCATGGACAACAACCGGCACCTGGACCTGGACAGCATCATCGAGGAGGTCCGGCGCCAGTACGAGCAGATCGCCCAGAACAGCCGGGCCGAGGCCGAGGCCTGGTACCAGAGCAGGGTGAGCCCTCGGGGTGGGATTGGCACCCCTGGGACAGTCCCCTGCTGTGGCTTCTGTCCCTGATGTGCCCCTTTGTCCCCCAGTACGAGGAGCTGCAGAGCACGGCCGGGCGCCACGGGGACAACCTGAGGAACACCAAGCTGGAGATCCAGGAGCTCACCAGGAACGTGCAGAGGCTGAGGACGGAGATTGAGAACGTCAAGAAGCAGGTAAAGGGCTGGTTGGTGCCTCAGGGGGTGGTTCCTGCCTGTTTTCCTTCCCCCCACCCCGCGGTGAATCCCTGCGGGTTCTCTGGGAACGAGCACCTTTTCCTGCCCCCAGAACCATCACCTGCAATCGGCCATCGCCGAGGCCGAGGAGAGGGGCGAGATGGCCCTCAAGGACGCCCGCAGGAAGCTGGAGGAGCTGGAATGTGCCCTGAGCAAGGACAAGGAGGAGCTGGCCCGGCTGCTGAAGGAGTACCAGGAGCTGCTCAACATCAAGATCGCGCTGGACGTGGAGATCGCCATGTACAGGAAGCTGCTGGAGGGGGAGGAGAACCGGTGAGACCCTCCCCGGGTCGGCTTAACCCTTCGTCACCTCTCAAATTCTCGGCATTTGACGCCGGAATCGCATTTCCCTTCCCTCCTGCTTCTTCTCCCAACTCGGAATTTCGAAGCCCCCAAAACAGGAGCGCGGTCCCCAGGGCGGGTTTGACCGATCTCGGATGAAACAGGAATATTTAGGGGGGGGGATTTCGGGGAGTTCTGGCTCCTCTCGTCTCGGGCTCACACTCTGCTCCTCTCCCTTCACAGGCTCTGTGGGGACAACCCTTCCAACGTGAATGTCTGTAAGTATTTTTTTTCCCCCCCATCATTTTTCTCTCTCTCTGGAATCACTTTAATCCCGCGGTTTGTTCTGATGATTCCCGGCACTTCCAAGGATGTTCAGGACTCTTTCCCCCCCCTCTCTCTTTTTACCAGCCGTGGTGGGCAGGACCACCGTGTGCGGGGGCCGGGCTGGCACTTTCGGGGCCACCAACGGGCTGGCCACAGGAGGAGGAGGAGGAGGAGGAGTGTGCGTGGTCGGAGGAGGAGGAAGCGTCGTCGGGGGCTCCTGCGGGGTGGGAGGGGGGATCCTCGGCGGGGGCTTCTCCTCCGGCAGCGGGAGGATGTGCGGCAACTTCGTGGCCGGGGGGGGCTCGTCCTCGGTGCGGAGGTGCGTCACCACCACCACCGTCAAGTCCTCGGGGGTCAAGTATTGAGACCCCCCCACCCCCCCTCCCGCCCCCTGCCCTCGGTCCCACTCCCTTCCCCTCCGAGGAAAGCAGCTCCTTCTCCTCCTTCCCGCCGGCAGCGCAGCCCCTCCCGCCCCAATCCAGCAGGATTTCCCTGTTCCCGGGGGGAAATCATCCCCCAAAATGAGGTTTGAGTGAGACCCCACCCTGCTGGCCCCGTCTGACCTCCCCCCC
>NW_020958516.1:6024-10253 GCF_003031625.1 Empidonax traillii | reverse complement strand
CCCAAGGGGTGAAACATCTCCCTGTGGGTACCCGGGACTCAGAGCTCTCCCTCCCGCCCCAATCCAGCAGGATTTCCCCGTTCCCAGGGGGAAATCATTCCCCCAAATGAGGTTTGAGTGAGACCCCACCCTGCTGGCCCCTTCTGACCCCTCTCTGAGCCCCTCAAGGGATTAAACCAACCCCTGTGGGTACCCGGGACTCAGAGCTCTCCCTCCCGCCCCAATCCAGCAGGATTTCCCCGTTCCCAGGGGGAAATCATCCCCCCAAAATGAGGTTTGAGTGAGACCCCACCCTGCTGGCCCCTTTCTGACCCCTCTCTGAGCCCCCCAAAGGGGTGAAACACCTCCCTGAGGGGCTCAGAGCTCCCCCCTCGCTGCTGCCCCCGGGGCTGCTGCTCCTGCTGAGGAGGAATCCGTGTAAATCCGCTCTTTCCTGCCCCTTCCCAAGGCCCCTGTCCCCCCCGCGGTGTCCCACCCACCCACGAGTCCATTCCAGGACCCCCCCACGAGCAGCGGGGAAGGCGGGGAAGCCCCCACGGCCGGGTTTGAGGAGGGAGAAAAACAGGTGGGGGGAGTCGTGGAGCGATTTGGCAGCTTTTAACATTTTAAGGATCCCTTTTTTTCCCCCCCTTCTGCTCCTCCTCCTCCTCCTCCTCCTCTTCTTCCCACCTGGCACGTGGGGGGTTTTGCTGCCCACCCACCTCCTGTCCCCCCGTGGACCTGCTGCTGCTTCCCCCCCCACCCCACCCGAGTCCTTTCGTGGCCAATAAACTGCAGAGAGATGACGATGATGGTTCTGTGCTGTCCTCTCAACCCTCCCCCACCGCGGTGCCCCAAACTGGGGTTGCCCCGGGTCGGGGTGACCCCAAAAATACACCCAGAGAGGGGGGATGGGGGGTGGGGAAAGAACTGGGAGGGACGGGAGGAGAAGGATTTGGGTGGGTGGGTGGATGTGACCCCACTACGAATCCAACCCCGTCCTGGGCTCGTCCCTCAGCGGGACGGGGGGATATTGGGAAGGAATTCCTGGCTGGGATGGTGGGGAGGGGCTGGGATGGAATTCCCAGAGAAGCTGTGGCTGCCCCTGGATCTCTGGGAGTGTCCAAGGCCAGGCTGGATCCCCCCGGGATGGTGGGAGGGCTCCAGGGTGGGACTGGATGGGATTTAAGGTCCCTCCAACCCGACCCATTCCAGGATTCCACAATCCTGGAGCTGGGCTGGGAGAGCTGGGAATGTTCCCCTGGAGAAGGGGAAGGATCCAGAGAGAGTTTGGAGACACTTCCAGGGCCTGGAGGGGCTCCAGGAGAGCTGGAGAGGGATTTGGGATTTGGGATGGAGGGACAGCACACAGGGAATGGCTTCCCGCTGGGAAAGGGGGGAGTTAGGTGGGATATTGGGAAGGAATTCCTGGTGGGGAGGGTGGGGGATGGATTTCCCAGAGGATGCCCCATCCCTGGGAGTGCCCAAGGCCAGGTTGGATCCCCCTGGGATGGTGGGAGGGGATGGGACTGGATCACCTTTAGTGCCCCTTCCAGCCCATTCCATGATTTTCCCTCAGTTATTCCAGGCTGGAGCAGCTTTTCCTGTGCTCCTGCCCAGTTTGTTTTTGTGGGATCGTGGAACAATTTGGGTGGGAAGTTATCGCGACATCTCCCTCTGTCTTGTTTATCAGGACTGGAAAAGCTTGGGAAAAACTCTTAGTCATGGATTTTTTAGCACAAAAAATTAGACAGGGTAGGAAGACAAGGATTGGAGAAAGTGATGATTAGGAACAAAATTATTCCTTTGACAATCTTGTTGACCCAATCAGAAAGGGAAGGAAAGTGAAGCCAACTAAAGAGACCTGAAAAGCCTTTGTCTTGGTTTATGGTGATGTCACTAACAAGTTCTTTTAGAGTGTCAATGCTTTTGTACACACTCTCAGAGTGGTCTGAAAAGTTCAGACAACACAGCCCTTCAAATTCTTTGCAACCATCAGGCCATGTGGGCTAGAGTGGAGAGGGCTTTGGCTGCACCAATGTTGGCGAATGGGAAACTGGCCCAGAATCTCTGAGTGTGGGACCAAATTTGGAATTTGGGGTCACAATCTGGTGGGACATGAATGTTTAGATCATCCTCCTTAGCTGGGTTGCTTGGAGGAGCTTTGTGTGGCGGTGGCTCGGCGTCCTCGGCGATTGGGGGCGGTTTAGATTTGGTGCGCATCAAAATGAGGGATCCTTTGTTTCGAAGGGGTTTGGGTTTGTCAGAAATTTGGGTTCTGGTGATTTGCAATTTAGCTGGGTTGTACAGAGCAAGTTTCCCAATGGTGCATGGCCCTCCCACAGGGTTTTTTGGAACGCCTCGCCACGTTCTATCGTCACAGATAAGAAAATAGGGGGAAGGCAGTTTTGTGGGTTTAGAGAAACGTTCAGTGGGAAGAGGGTATGGTTGGGAGTAGTTGCACCACTTGGTGGTGTTAGTATACATGATAGAGTTAGGGGATAGGTTAGGTTTTTGGGTAAGGCGATTAGAAGTGGGTTTAAACCTAAGGCAAGTGGTAGCTACAGACGAGCCTAAAAGATCTAATTCTTGGGGATCTGTGTCTAGGGTTCCCTGACGTAGGAGAATTTGGGAAATAGTGTTTGAAGAAGGAAGGAAATTATCTACAAGGGAAGTGTTCTGGATAAACCCGTTCCAGTCAGGTATACCCACGAGACAGCTTTTAAAGGGGTGACTCACGCTATCGAGGGAAAGGCACATTGTGTCTGTGTTGGTGGCTTTGGCCAGGGTGATCCAGACGTTTTCTGGTGGTTGCTGCATCCAGTCTGGAACTGAGAGAGCTGAGGTGGTCCACAGTGGAATCAAGAAGTGGAGGATCAGGAGGGTCTGGAGTCCTCCAGGAAGGGCTTGATCCTTCTTGAGGGGACCCATCGTGGGCCTGTATCAGTGAGTATGCATGCATGACCTCTTCCCCAGGTTATGATGGGGAAAGGCCCTAGCCATTTGTCAGATACCAAGTCTTTGAAAAGTACTTTGGCTTCTTGAAGGGGAACAGAGTTTGTTTGGGTGAAGTGTTTAAAAACTGGTGCCTGCCCGTCCTCAATCCTGTTGAGGAAGTTGAGGACGTACATGGCTTTTTGCAGACACTCATGTGGGGAGAGGCCACTGCTCTTTCATTTCTGCCTCTTCAACATGGATTTGAGTGTCTGATGAGCTCAATTGCCTGACCTGTGGGAGAGTGAGGAATACCAGTACGGTGTTCCACGCCCCACAAGGCCAAAAATTCCTGAGTGTTCTTTGCTACATAGGCAGGCCCGTTGTCGGTTTTGATCTGTTTGGGTATGCCCATGTGAGCAAAGGCCGTGGTGAAATGTTTCTGCACATCACGGCTCTTCTCACCAGAGTGTGCGGTGGCCACAATGTAATTTGAACAGGTGTCAATAGACACATGAACGAATTTCAATTTCCCGAAAGAGTCAATGTGTGTGACATCTGTCTGCCAGATTTGCAGTGGGAGTAACCCTCGGGGGTTTACTCCTTCTGCAGGCAGTGGTGTGATGAGCTGACAGTCAGGGCAGGCTGAAATGATGTCACGAGATTGTTTTTGAGTGAGGCCAAATTCCTTTTGTAGCGCTCGGGCACTCTGATGGAAGAAATCGTGAGAGAGTTTGGCTTGTTCTAACCGCTGTGGGACGACAGCTGACCCTGCTAAGAGGTCGGCTCGTCGATTCCCCTCTACTATTGGACCAGGAAGTGTGGTATGGGAGTGAACATGGGTGATAAAGAATGGTGAAGAGTGGTGATTTACAGCAGAAAGCAATTTTTGGAATAGCTGAAATAATTGTTCATTTTTAATTTCTCTGAGGTACGAATTCTCGCACCGCTGAACAAGGCCCACCACGTAGGCCGAGTCAGAAATGATATTAAGGTTGTCTGGGAACAAGGACAAGGCACGAACAACTGCTGACAGTTCAACTAACTGAGGAGAGCCTTGGACCTTGTGAATGTCTTGTTGCCAATGATTCCCCTCTTTCCAAACAATGACAGCATTCCCTGTGGTGCCTGAGCCGTCAGTAAAGACTGTTAAGGCGTTTGGAAGGGGATTAGGAGACCAATTGGAAGTGTATTTAAGGGGAATTTTGTCTATGTTTTGGATAAATTTGCAAGGGGGGTAATGGATTTTAATTTCACCCGCAAAGTCAGATAAAGCAATTTGGAAGTCCAGGCTCATGATCAGGAGTTGTTCTAGA
>NW_020958516.1:0-5562 GCF_003031625.1 Empidonax traillii | reverse complement strand
TCAGGAGTTGTTCTAGATGCTGGGAAGTGAGTGGGAGGTAGATGTAGGCGGGATCTACACCTGCGAGTTCCCAGCACCTGGTCCTGCCCTTGTAACACAATTTGGCCAATAGTTCCGGAAGGGAAACTATGGTTTTTGTGAATTGGTGGGGGAGGAAGACCCACTCCCATAGACACAGCTTACTGTTCCCGTCGTAGAGTTGGCCCAGTAGTGCGAAGGGCTGAGTGGATCCTCTCAGCACCACAAGGACAGCTTCTTCTTTCTCCAGCCGTCGGTGTACCTGAAAGAGATTTACTTTGTTGGCAATTAGTTTTAAGGCATCTCTAGCAGCAGGAGTCAGTGTCCGTGGGGATGTCAGATCTGGGTCTCCTTTTAGCAGTTCAAACAATGGGTGCAGGTCATCTGTGGAGAGACCCACCACTGGGCGTAGCCAATTTAAGGTGCCCAGAGTCTTTTGAAGGTCATTTAGGGTGATGATCTGCAAGGGAATGGAGATTTTCTGTGGGACAATTGCTGAACTGGTGATCTGCCAACCCAGGTACTTCCAGGGAGAGGAAGTCTGGATTTTGGTTGGAGAGATAGTAAAGTTATTGCGTTGTAATGCATCCAGCACTGCGCTTGTCAGTTGTTGGACTTTGGCATCAGTGCTTGCAGCGAGCAGAATGTCATCCATGTAATGGTAGCAGGTAGTATCTGGAAAGGCAGACCTGATGGGAAAGAGGATGCTGGAGATGAAATGCTGGCAGATGGTGGGGCTATTTTTCATCCCTTGGGGTAGAACAGCCCATTGGTAACGCTGGAGAGGCTCTGCCACATTCAGTGTTGGAAGGGAAAAGGCAAATTTCTCCTGGTCTGCAGGGTGCAAGGGAATAGAGAAAAAACAATCTTGGATGTCAATAATGACAGTGGGCCAGTCTTTTGGGATCATAGCTGCTGAAGGCATCCCTGGTTGCAAGGCTCCCATCGGTCTGATGACGGCATTAATTGCTCGGAGGTCATGGAGTAGCCTCCATTTACCTGAGGATTTTTTGATACAAAAGATGAGAGAATTCCAGGGGCTGGTAGATGGAGTTATGTGGCCCAATTTTAATTGTTCGTGAACTAATTCTTGTAAGATGGAGAGTCTTTCTCCTCTAACTGGCCACTGGTCCACCCAGATTGGGGAGGAGGGAACCCAATCCAGGCGAATTGGCTGGCTGGGGCCAGCGGCCGCTAGGACAAATTTGAGGTGAGGAAGACACCCCACTGGTCTAAAATGTCTCTCCCCCACAGAGTAAAGGGGAGGTTTAAAATGTATGGCCTGGTGGTAGCCACTTGGTTTTCAGAGTTGGTTACCTGAATGGTGTCTTGACTTTGTCTGGGAGTTTGAGGACCGCCTATACCTGTTACGTCTGTGTCGCTCTTTGTTGTGTTCCAGTGTGTAGGCCAGTCATTGTATCAAGCATTCCACTAACCGTGATTTCCTGATTTGCTGTTGGAGAGTAAAGGTGACAGGTTAACATGGGCCGGTTGTGGGAAATTTGTTTGGCCCAGAAGCAAAAGGAGAATTCAGTCCATAATCAGTAACTGCTTTTTTTGTGTCCCTTAAGATGGGATATGGGACAGGTTCCCAATGTGGTTCCCGGTTGTTTTCTCGGAAAACGGGGAAAACTTTCAGTAATTCTAGGTCCCCTGCCTCTTCAGCTTGCTTCCGAGGGCCCTGCCACTTGTTGTTTGTGGCAGGGGAGTCGCCGCCTGGGATTCGGTGCCGTCAGAGCTACGTAGGCTACGGCCCCTCCCCTTAGAGAAATGGAGGCTTCCCAGTCGCGGGGAGGAAGGGGGGGGGTGGAGTCAGGGCTGGAATCATGTTGCACGCTGACGTCATCCCGGGGTGGGGGCGTGGCCAGCCGTTCCGCGCGGTCCAGGGTGGGGGGGGCAGCGCTCGGCGCCATCCTGTGAGCACGGCGGGCGGGCTTTGTTAGTTTTCGCGGGCGTTTTGAACGGCGGAGGAAGGGTTTCTTTTCCAGCTCGCTTTTGTTTTCTCAAATGGGGCAAAACGAACCTCCACGCCGTGAGAGAATCTCCCGCAGTTTTATCGCCCCGTTCGAAGGCTTGTACTGAGGTAGTTCCGAGGTGGAACCATTGCCGATAAGTGAGTAATTCTTGGGACAGAAGTTTACTTTTAGAAACACATTTTGTTAGGGCTTTGATGGATGTTTCTTCGTACGGATGCCCCTCTAAAATTATTATCGCTTTTATGTGTTCATAAAATTGCTTTTCTGATCTAGAGAGCTTATTTCCCATAATTTTACAGTTAAAGGAAAGGGGTTTTCCGGGGGTCACTCACAGGAATTCCCGGCGGGCATTCTCCAGTCGGAATGACGGTCGGAGCGGGCTGTAGCTGCGCAGTCTAGAGGCGCGTTCGGCGGCGGGGGGGTCGCGGCGGGCAGTCGGGTCGCGGCGCGGTGGCAGTGCGTGGCTGCAGGCGGCGCGGACGCTTCGAGTGGCGCGGTGCCTGCCCGGCCGCGCGGCGTGGTTGCGGCGGTGCCGCAGCGGCGCCGCCGCGAGTGGCGTTTGCCCTGGCGAAGGCGGCGGCTCGGCGCGGGGTCGGGCGGCGCCGCTTGGGAAGCGGCGGCGCTGCGCGCTTTCCCGGCTCCTTACCGGTGGCCGTTTTTGAGCGCGGTCGGCTGTTCGTCGCAGCCGCGGGTGTCCCGCCGGGGTTTCACGTAGCTGGTTTCACGCAGTTACAGCGGCCGAGAACTGAGTGGACGTGAGTCCACGGGCGTCTTCTGTGAGTGGGGTCTTTGGGGATAGACCGGACTCCGGATATCCAGTCTATCAGTAGCTCAGGCTAAAGGCGAGATCTTTCTTAATATAAGAAAGGTGAGTTCTGCCCCACGTTGGGCGCCATTTATGGCGAGGGGGGGGTTGTCCTGGCGATGGACCCAGCTTCCATCTTGCATTGGGAGATGAGACATACAGACACAAGAGCATCTCTGACTCGCAAAATGGCTAACTCTTTTATTACAACAAGAAGACAGTTTATATAGAGGGGACTATAGAAGGATCTCGAACAGAGGTGGGACCCCCGCTAGGAACATCGAATCCTGAGGGGTACTGATATGGAGGAATGAAAGGATTGGCCTGGGAGATATGTCTGGCCATCTAGGGAGAGGGGAAGGCCAGGAAGGAGTGGTGGTGGGTTTCTGCAGGGGTCTGTTTCTTATCACTGGATTTCAGGCTCTTCCTTCGGCTCCAGCTGTCAAAGCACTTCTAGATGGATTTCTTCCCTTGAGGCCCCTTCGAATTCCTTTAGCATCTCTCTGCATTCTCTGTAGGCCTTCATCCGCCCACCCCCGACGGGAAGTGACTTTTAAAGGTTATTTTTCCTTCCCTGGGGGCTCCAAAAGAGCTGGAGAGGGACTTTGGGACGAGGAGGGAGGGACGGGACAAGGAATGACGGATCCCAACTGGAAGAGGGCAGGGATAGGCGGGATATCGGGAGTAAATCCCTCCCTGTGAGGGGTGGGGAAGCCCCGGGATGGATTTCCCAGAGGACTCCCCATCCCTGGGAGCGTCCAAGGCCCTGTTGGATCAACCTGGGACAGCGGGAGGGGCAGGGGGTGGAATGGGAGGATTTCAAGGTCCCTCCCAACCCATCCATCCCCACTCCTGCCACGGGCAGGGGCAGCTCCCGCTGGAATAATTCATCCAGGGGAAAAAAAAACGGGATTAAAGGTGGAGTCGGAGCTCAGCAGGTGCCACCGGAGCCCCCGGGGTGGCCCCAGCAGGGTCAGTCGCCAGCCCCGCCCACAAATCACAGCCCAATTAGCTCAATTAGCCCAATTGCCACCCAATTAGCTCAATTAGCACCGGGCTGGATCAATATGGGGGTCCCGGGGGGTGAATCAGCCCCAGGGTCACCATTTTGGGGGGGGGGGGGGGGGAACATTCCTGGTCCTTCCTGACCCAGCCCGGGCCGGGATTCTGGGATGGATCCGGTGCAGGGGGAAGTGTGGGAATGTGTCCATTATGTTTATTTTTATTTTTTTTTTTATATTTATATAGTCTAGATTTCTTTTTAGATTTCGATTTATATAATTTATATTTATATTCACATTTATATTTATAGTTCTTTTTATTTTTACTTCTCATTTTTAATTTTATTTTTAATTTTATTTTTATTTTTAATTTTATTTTTATTTTAATTTTTTATATTTATATGATTTGGATTTATTTTCATTTTAGATTTCGATTTGGATTTGGATTGATATAATTTATATTTATTTATATTTATATATTGATATTATATACAATTATATAGAATGTATTATATGAAAATTATCTACACTATAAATATATTTTAATTCATATTCTATACATTATGTTATGTTAATTTATATATAATGACATCTAATAAATATATATTTATATAATAAATATTAAATATATACTATATTCTATTACATATAATATATAATATATTATATTATATATTATATATAATAGTATATATTCTAATATATCATATATAATGTATAATATTTAAAATTAATATATATTAATATATACTATATATAATATAGTATATATTATATATTATAAATATATTGCATATTATATATTATTGTGACATATTATATATTATATTTTTATATAATTTATATAATTATAATTATATGTATATTATTATATGTCATGTATTGATATTATATGATATATAATATAGAATATTTCTACAGAATTATAGATAATTTATTTTAGATTTATAATTTATTATATTGTTATATTATATTTATTTCTATTTATTCCGGGGATGCCACGAGCACAGGAACTCCCGTGGCTGATTTATCCCGTCCTGTGACAGAACAGCCCCCAGACCCCTCGGCCCCAGCCCCTTCCCCCTGCCGGGGGAACCCGCGCCTGGAAACGTCCCCTGGAAACAGAAAACAAAACCTGCCCCAAAGGGAGCCCGGAATTCCCGGCGGGATCCGCCCCCGGGACCCCCAAAACCCGCCCGTTCCGAGGCGGAACCGGGGCCGGGACACGGAGCGGGGAGTTGGGTCTGGGGAGGGTAAAAACACCAAACACGACCACGAAATCTGCTGGTTTGGAGCAGTTTGGACAATTTATTTGTTGCTCTGCGGCGGGACAATCAGCTCGTTTACCGCATGAGAATTGGTACTTTACAGTTGATTATTCCGTCTGTTCTTATTATTGTTACCTTTCATATTATTGTAACTTATTATTGTAACCTATGTTATTACTGTTACCTATCTAAACAGGTTTTTCTTGGGGTTTTTTCTGCTTCTTATTTTCCTCCTCCTCCTCCTCCTCTCCTTCCTCCACCCCCACAGCCTCCACAGCCTCCACCCCCTCCACACCCTCCTCCGCCCCCACACCCTCCACAGCCTCCACCAGCTCCACAGGCTTTACAGGCTCCACAACCTCCACAGGCTCTGCAGGTTCCACAGCCTCCACAGGCTCGACAGATTCCACAGCCCCCACAGCATCGACAGGCTCCACAGGCTCCACAGCCCCCACAGGCTCTGCAGGTTCCACAGCCCCCACAGGCTCCACAGG
>NW_020958515.1:13287-16526 GCF_003031625.1 Empidonax traillii | reverse complement strand
AGAGAGGGTAATCAAGCATTGGAACAGCCTACCCAGAGAGGTGGTGGATTCACCATCCCTGGAGGTTTTCAAGCAGAGATTGGATGTGGCCCTTAGTGCCATGATATAGTAATTGGAGTTGGATCAGGGGTTGGACTTGATGATCTTGGAGGTCTTTTCCAACCCAATCTATTCTATGATTCTATGATTCTATGATACTACAGATGGTTTAGCCAGTGTAATTTTTTACATATTTGAGCCATAATACCCAGAGTAACATGCAGTCCATAAAAAATGAGACAGTATCTTCAAATTTTCATACCTTTTTTGATTCCTAAACTCCTGTTGCTCCCACCACAGAGAGGATCATGGCAATATGGATGTATGTGCTCATGATGTGACTGCTGTGATGCTTTCATCCAACTTCCTGAGTTGTGTTTTATAACAGTGGACAATAAAAATGCCAAATACTTTGTCTCTTTCTGCCTAGGTGTATAACTTGCTGCCGGTGAAGGAATTGAATGGCTATCAGCATGATCTAAACATGCTCTTTGAGGATCCCCTGGACAATTGCACTCCCATGAAGCAAATAGTTGTGGATGGGATCACCTATGTTCCAGTAACAGGGAGGAATGAAGATGACACTTATAGCATCCTAAAGGTATAACCCTCTTGTGTGGTTAGGGAGTGGAGTGGGAGAATGGCTGAGAATGCCTAAGCCTTCTGTGGCATCATGCAATGTCACAAGGGAAGGCTTTGTGAATCTGAATGATCTGACACTAATTTTTATCCAGAGGCACGCTCAGTGAGAGTCATAGACCTTACTTGTCTTGCCAGCTTTGCTCTGCTGGAAAAGGAAGCAGTCTCAAAGTTATCTTCTCACAGGAAAAGCTTTGAGGTTGACTTGAAATGACATTCTAACTAAGGATAAATAATTCCATGCCATTAGTTACCTTGAATAAATCAATATGCCCTTGAGCTGCACTGTCGTCACAGACATTTCCTTCCAGAGAGAAAACTCTATATCTACTCCCTGGCTCATCCTGACCCCTAGACTAGACTTGGACTGGAACCTGTGTCCCAGAAACAGAGGGGATATATCCTTTAGTCTCTCTGAGCCACCCAGGCACTCAGACCCAAGGTCTGGGGGATTGTGTCAAGGTCCAATCCACACACAGTAGCAACTTTTCCATTTTGAGACAGTCAGGTCTGCTGTGTAAACCTCAACAGGATTCAGCAATAAAAAAATGTGTTTGGTTTCTCTCCCATAGGCTATGGGTTTAAAGGTTTTCACAAATACCAGGGTGAGGAAACCTTGGTACTGCAGCCCTGTAAATTACGGCTACTCCGTCCTTCCAGAAGCCGGCCTTGCAGCAGGCGCACCTGGAGCACCTATGTATGCAATGAGGACAAGTGGTAAAGGAACTGGGTTTTGCTATCACTTCTCTTCTGAACGGAGAGCTTGTTTGTATTTCAGGGTGAATCCTTAAACAAGAGCTGGGGTTGGGAATTGAAACCTTGGAAAGTAGTATTGAACTGATGCATTCACAGATTTCAGGTTCTGTTTGGGTTTTAGTGGGTTCTGAAGGTCTACAGACAAACTTTGATAACTCCACATTAGAAGTCAGCAGAACCAGGCAGTTTTCAAAGACTCTGGCAGAGCAGAGGGTATTATTCTGCTGCTGAATTCTCTCTGAAAGCCTAATGAATTCATTAGGCTTTTACAGTAGACTCCTTTTCCCAGATTATCATTTAAAGAACCTCCAATACCATTTTCAGGCTGTTCTCATTGACACTGAGCCAGTTTTATGTAGGGTCAAAACCACGAAGTGGGTGACAAATTTTTCAGTGATAAATTGGTAGACCTTGGGAATGATAAGATATGTGTGGTAGAAGTTCAGTCTGACATGGACCCATTCTATTTCTAAGGGCTATCTCAACTCTAACTCTGTAACTGTTTGGGCAACAGAATTGGCCTTACCATTCTTCATAGTCTCATATAAAGGGAAATATCTGAGAAATTACAAGTTATTCTATATGGATAACTGATTCAGAGTTTTCCCTTGGCACAAGAACCTGTGCTTTTGTAGATGTCCAGTTTGAAAACAATTTCAACTTCTGACATAAGTTGCTAAGATACAGGATAGATGCTTTTTAAATATTGTAAACTGAAATAGGCAGCAGTAAGAAGACTGAAATACCACAAGAGACAAATAAAAGCAAGCCACCTGTCACTTGCTAGGAGCTATGTGATATACCTCTGATAGATTTTTTCAATTGAACCCTAAGACCTTCTTGGGTTCTGGAGGTGCCTGTTTCACAAATAGTAGGAATATTTGTTAGCTACACAATTGTTATCCAAATGCAGAAATAATTTAACCAAAGTAAAGATGACCAAACTAAGAATTTTTCTTGTGTATCTGTTTGGATACATTTTTCTTTCTGATTGTAAAAGCCAGGCAAAGCAAGTCCCACCCACCCATCTTCGTTTTCCAGTTTTTCAAAACCGAAGTAAAACAGTTTTTTTACCAAATTTCATCCCAAACACAGAATATTCCATTGAGAATAATTTTTGTATGTGAAAACTTTGTTTTAGTCAAAATAGTCCTTTTTACCCTTCCCAAATTTCAGCTGCATGTTTTTACTTTGAGCATCTTCATCCTAGTTCTTGAGGAGATCATAGCTTTGGCAGGAAGGTGGTTTTCTGAGTCACAATGACCCTGCAAAAAAAGCTGCAACAGAGGGATGTTCGATTGCTAGCTGGCCTGTTAGGATGGAGGAGATGGTGACATCAAGGCTGTACCTAAAAGGGAAAAGGCTGTTTGCACAGAAGGTCCTAAATAAGTGTTTGCTCTAAATACTTTTTTTTAACATTATAAAGTGCTGCCCTGCAAACCTTGAGATCCTCTGGATCCTCTTTCCAGCAGTAAATAATGGAAGACTAGGTCTTCTTGCTAATAAGCACTGAACCTGAAACTTCGCTGCTGTTGGTACTGGTGCTCTCTACAGCCACAACAAGCATCTACTGCTGATTGCCACATAGATTGACACTTTTAAGACTGAAGCATGACGCTGATACATGTCTTACTTGTTTGGAGTTATCAGTAGTTGATTTTTTTTCCATCTCATGACATTCAGGCCTTCTGGGAGATACAATTTATGAGACATCAAGCAGTCCTGCAGTGGTGACAGAGACAGTCCGAAAGTATTTCCCAGAAACCTGGATTTGGAGTTTAGTACCTATAAGGTGAGTACCTTGG
>NW_020958515.1:8616-13011 GCF_003031625.1 Empidonax traillii | reverse complement strand
GTCTTACTTGTTTGGAGTTATCAGTAGTTGATTTTTTTTCCATCTCATGACATTCAGGCCTTCTGGGAGATACAATTTATGAGACATCAAGCAGTCCTGCAGTGGTGACAGAGACAGTCCGAAAGTATTTCCCAGAAACCTGGATTTGGAGTTTAGTACCTATAAGGTGAGTACCTTGGGCTAGTTCATTCCTTTTAAATAAAACTGGGTTTATAAGGTGAAAACATGAATCCCAAAGTGTTTGACAGCCTTTTCAATACCACAGAGTCCTTCACTGTTTGCAGAGATCACTTGGCAACCCTCTGAGATGCAATTACTTTCGGCCATGGTTAGGTTTTTCCAGGGAGTGAACTGAAAGAAGATCTAGAGTGGTCCTATAGTAGCAAACATACTGTGCCCCATAATTCACACAGACAATACTATTCTCGTAGGCCAAAACAAGTACAGCTTGTCAACAAAATGCCATAAAAATCATCCCTCTCTCCTTGCTTCTGTGCTTCATCAGCTCTGAGGGAAATGCTGATCTGGATGTGACCATCCCTGACACCATCACCGAGTGGAAAGCCAGTGCATTCTGCACTTCAGCAGACACAGGCTTTGGCCTGTCTCCGACAGTGTCCCTCAGGGCCTTCCAGCCCTTCTTTGTTGAGCTCACCATGCCCTACTCTGTAGTGCGTGGGGAATCCTTCACGCTAAAAGCCACCGTTTTCAACTACCTGACCACCTGCATCAGGGTAAGGGAGCTTAAAGACCTCTGTACCTGTGTACCTTCTTGCGCACCTCTTGCCTTCTACCTAGCTTTCTTATCTCTCAGTAGACCTAGACGCTTCCCCCCAGAAATTCTTACTCTATTTCTCCTATATATTCCAAATGCAGAACCCACAACTTCAGTTCCCTGCTCCTTTTGCTACTGAAGAAACAGCTATTTCTATGGCTTCCTATTTCCTCTCTCTCAGGGTCATCCTTCCCTGATTGCACTTCTCTCTGCAATTGACAGGTCAGTGTGACTCTGGCTCAGTCTACTCATTTCCTGGCTATTCCAGTGGAAAAGGATGAAGTATCTCACTGTCTTTGTGAGAATGGGAGGAAAACCGTGGCTTGGCTGGTTACTCCAAAATCTCTAGGTAAAGGCCTCAGGGTGCTAAAAACTGCAGGAAGGTTTTCTCTGTGCTGTTCTTGCTGTTCACTATTGGGTGTTAGACCAACACATTTTCCTGGAAAGCATTTCAGTTGAGTCTGTCTGATCTGGGGTTATCTGGGAGGTAAACACTGGCAGATTTATAGTGTCCAAGGCTGTGTCTGGCACCACATGCAGTACCATCAAGCCTTATCGCCCTTGGACAGCATCTCCTGAAGCCAGAGACATTGGCTGGGCAGCAGACATACTGTATTAGCTCCATTCCTCTCAGAGATTAGATGTGTACCCCTTGGGATCTTCATATTTTGTTTTCATTGTTATTAAGTGTTGTGGTAGCAGCTGTGGTGTTGCACGCAGGGTAGCAGAGTGCCGGACAGCAGTGGGGCTGGTCATTCTCAACACTGTCCTAGCTTCTGGAAGAGAGTGACCAGAGTCACCTTTCAATGACAGTGCAGCTCATCTGCTCCAGGATGGCTTCTAGTATAGAGAGCTGTGTTTTTGTGGGGAAGAAACAAGGCCTAAATGTGACAGAAATCCCCATCCATGAGCCTGCATGTTGAACCTCCTGGAAGTGGCAGTGACTCCCCTTGCCTGGCTCTGCCTGGCAGTGCTGACTGATCCCTGTTTCCTCCAGGGCAGGTGGAGTTCTCAGTGAGCACCGAGGCCCTTCAGAACCAGCAGCCCTGTGGGAACTACATTGTGGAGACCCCTGAGAAGGGACGGAAGGACACAGTCATCAGGCAGCTGCTGGTAGAGGTATGTGGGCTGTTGGAAGGCAGCGCTGAGCTTTCATCTGGGTAACTGCAAATGCTGGGATACAATTGGACAGGATGCTAGATAGTCTCATCTAAGGTCCCTTTCTCATTAAAGGTTGGACCAGATGACCTTTTGAGAACCCTTCTAATCTGGCCTGGTCTATAATTTTATGAGGTCACTATGCAGAATGGCAATACAATGGAGTTATATCATCTTTATGCTTTGGCAGGGTGGCATAAAGACTGCAGCTTAATCATGTGCATTGGGTCTCCTGGTACACTAAACTTTCCCTATCTCTTATAATAACAGGCCTTCTACTCCAATCCATCCTTCCCTTTGGCTCATATTCCAATACACCCTTTTTATAGCCTCTCTCCTTTTTTTGAGATACCCTCAGTAAGCATGGGCCAGTCAGCACATGCTGCGTCTCAGCCAGCTGAGTGGCTCAGCAAACTGCTTCAAGCTGAGTGTTTTGAAGTTCTGATTTGACAACATAGTCTGGCACGAGGATGAAAGTGGGGGATTCACAAGCACGTATGGAAATTTGATGACTGTAAAGAAGACCCCTCAAAAATCCAGCTATTGCAAAAGTCTATGAAAACATGTTAAAATTTTACAGCTTATCCATTTCCTGTGGCAAGAAGAGTTGGTAATGTGATATGGTACACAAGGAAATATTATGGGGCATTACTGGATATCCTTTATACAAAATTTATAGTTTATTATACACTGAGTGTGCTAAACTGGTAGGTAGATTCTATGTTCTTAGATTTTCTCTGTATCATAATATTCCCTAATGTTGGCCCACTATGTTGCATGCTACCGGTAGTGGCATCAGATATTACAGTGTACAACATCTTCCCTTTCTACTATTGACATACACATTTTTTTTCCCCTAAAGCATCTAAAGCATCATGGTAAGCAGCACTGCAGACATCTCTTCAGGACAGCTCTGTAATCCTTCAGTCCTTTTGTTACAAGGATGTTAAGTGTTTCTCACTGCATAAAATAGTTACAGGTCATCCATATGATAGTCCTGCAGTGTTCTCCTCTCCTTTTCATGTCCTTGCTCCACACACACCACCAGTCATTTAGGATCATATCTCTTTTATTTGCTTAGATTATTATTTCAGAGCTCTGTATTTCAGAGAATGTTTGTGACTGCTTCTCCTTCTTCAGTTCCCTCAGTTTTCTTTCTATTTATCTCTCTGTCCTTGTTAAGGATTCCTGTCTGTCTGTATTTCCTGTCTCACTAACTTTTCACATCTCTTGTTTTCCTTCATCCTACCCAAGCCGGAAGGAGTTGAGAAGGAAACAACCCAGAATTCTCTGCTCTGTGTAAAAGGTAAAGCCCACTCTTCCCACTCTTTCCATTTGTTCCCGTGTGCTTTGATGGGTGGAATGTGCCTCCTTCTATTATAGTCTAGATAGTCTGATATTTTTGTGTAATCAAAACATGCCACTTCAGTTGGGAGTCTGAGACATGAGACAGAACGAAGTCCTAAAGTATGGACCATCCTGCTTAAGCATCATAGGGAGCTAGGACAGGTTGAGGATGAATGTTTGCATCCCTGTTCCCTCGACTGCTGACCTTGGAGTCTCAAATGCTGTCTCTTGTTTTCTAGTGCAGCCAGGAAAAAGCTGTAGACACATGATCTACAGCAACTAAAAGTGCTTGGGAGTGGTTGCATGCAGAGATCATGTTATAGCAAGGAAAATACCAAGTTACTGAAGTCAGGGCATATCTGATAGGAAATGTTTCATGGAGGCCTCCTCCCCTTCCATTAGGCATCTCTTGGAACCTTACTGAAGCTGTTTGGGTCTTGTTTCTTTCTCAGGAGTGCCTGTGAAAGAGAAGTTTTCCCTGATGCTACCCGTAAATGTGGTACAAGACTCAGGCAGAGCATATTTCTCAGTGCTGGGTGAGTGAATAGCTTAGCAGAAGAACCATGTGCTGTTTCTGCCCCTTTGTGTTGGCCTCTTGCCTCTCAACTTTTAGTTCTGTTCTCTAGCATGGCTCACTCTTGTCTTTAATCTCTTCTGTCTTGAGTACTTTCCCTTCCAGCTCTTCCTTTTCCCCTTTCTGCATACCCTGTTTCTCAGTGTTCTCACAATGCCCTAACCTTTATCTCATTTCCCTCTTTTCTTTTGCTGTTCTGTGTTTTGTTCCAGGATCTTTATCAATCTTAATTGTCTTTTGTTATTCTCTGATATCTCTCATTCAGCTTCCTCTTATTTTGATAGCCAACCCTAAGTATTTTAAACATCCCTCTGGTATCTCCTGCTTCCCAGGTGACATCATGGGCACTGCTATGCAGAACCTGCACCAGCTCCTCCAGATGCCATTTGGCTGTGGGGAGCAGAACATGGTCCTGTTTGCACCCAACATCTACGTCCTGAACTATCTGAACAAGACAGAGCAGCTGAGTGAGGAGGTGAAGACCAAGGCCATTGGATACTTAGTGAGCGGTGAGATGGGATATGGCTTTTGCTTCTGATTT
>NW_020958515.1:2843-8399 GCF_003031625.1 Empidonax traillii | reverse complement strand
CCCAGGTGACATCATGGGCACTGCTATGCAGAACCTGCACCAGCTCCTCCAGATGCCATTTGGCTGTGGGGAGCAGAACATGGTCCTGTTTGCACCCAACATCTACGTCCTGAACTATCTGAACAAGACAGAGCAGCTGAGTGAGGAGGTGAAGACCAAGGCCATTGGATACTTAGTGAGCGGTGAGATAGGACGTGGCTTTTGCTTCTGATTTTGCTTTCTTGCAGATCCTGCCTGGGGTGGTTTTGTCAAATGTTGACCAGATGTGGAAAGAGAGCTTCTCTCATACACAAATGGTCTCTGCTATATACCTGAGACTTTTCCCTTGATTATTTTCTGTTACTTAAACATTACGGTACCTGATCATTGCACCCACTGTTCTCATTGGGTGCCAACGCAGTGCAGAGTTGTCAGGTGACCTGTTACAGTGACTTATTCATTGTCATTAATATGTCCTGCTTTCCTTCCGAAGAAAGGCAGGTATTGCTTTTCCTCATGCGGTACAAGCAATGCATGGAGCTGGGGATATGCCAGTGCATTGTATTGGCTAGGAGGACTGACCTATCCTCTCTCATCTGTCTTTGCTGACACAGCTGTTTTTCTGTTTCCCCATCCCTCAGCAGACTCTTTCTGGCATCTGAATCTTTAACTCTCCATTGCAGGTTATCAGAGGCAGCTGAACTACAAGCACATAGATGGGTCTTACAGTACCTTTGGACCACGTTATGGCCAACCAGGGAATACCTGGTAAGATTTCAATGTCACCTCTCCCTTCCCTATATGCTCCTCTTTCTCACTCACATATTTATAATGAATACTGCCTGACGTAAATAGGAAATGCTGTTTGTAGACCAGCAGACCATGAGCTAGCAGGAATTTTATTATTCTTCCCTGTAATTATGAGTACTACTGTTATGCAGCCATTTAACTAATTGTCATGCAATACCCTACATTTTCCAAAGAGGGATTTTTTTTAGATACAGATGAACATTGTCCTTCAAACTGTAGTCTCAACACAAAGGGATGACAGAGTTTTAAGAGCTGAGAGTGGGACAAAAATCAAGGTGAAAAGAATTTTTTTTTTACAGAATATTTTGAGGTGAGGATACAAAATACATGAGGTTTGACCAATTGGCTCACAGTTCCCCAGGCCTTCTTGCCTGTCTCCAGACAGATGATGTGCACATGAACCCTCTCACTTGAGATGGACAACAGGCTTGCTCAGGCGCTTTCTCTTTCTCCCTTTCAGGCTTACAGCCTTTGTCCTCAAGTCCTTTGCCCAGGCTCGGCATCATGTCTTCATAGATGAGAAACACATCCAGGATGCTTTGGTCTGGCTGTCCTACAAACAGAAGCAGAATGGATGTTTCCAGAGTTCTGGGACACTCCTGAACAATGCCATGAAGGTGATGTGTTTGCCTGGTCATTACTTCATGGGTCTAGAAATTTACATGAGTCAGATGTGTGCAGTTGAGCTTCTTGAACGCACAGGCAGGTGGGTTGTTGCCATTTCAAAGGCAAACACTAGGGAAGTAGCCATGTGCCATTCTGTATGATCACCAACCTGCTCTAATCAGTGGAACTGATACCTCCACATCAGCTGCAAAAGGAAGGGGGAAAGCTAAGGCTCTACAATGCAGTACAGTGTATGCCCACTGGAGCGGGAGAAAAGACTGAAGATAAGAAGATAGGTGGGATCAGCATCTATGTTTGTGTTTTCCTACAGGGTGGAGTAGATAACGAGGTCTCGCTGACAGCCTACATCACTATCGCGTTGCTGGAAGTTCCTCTGCCTGTAACTGTACGTAGCTGCACCTTAAGTTGAGTCAATTGTGTTGTGTTAGTCTATGACACAGTATGACCAGTATTTGATCCAGACTGGAAAAATGACTTCGTTGTTGAACCCTGTGATATAAGAATTATGCTGTCAATATCTTATTTCTGAAAACCATTGTACCCTACTCATTTTTAGACCTCATTCTGGCCGAACCCTCCTGAAGGTTCAGTGAGATGATGTGCTCTTAGTAAGTCAAAAAAACTCATTGCTCCCGAACCTTCTAATCACTGGTTATCTCTCCCCAGCACTCGGTGGTGCGGAATGCTCTGTTCTGCCTGGAAACAGCAGCGGATCAGAAAGAAAACCATGTGTACACCAAGGCACTGCTAGCATATGCATTTGCCCTGGCCGGGAAAATGGACAAGCGGAAGACATTGCTTGACTCACTTGAAAAGGAAGCTGTGAAAGAGGGTGAGTAGTCCTGATGTGACGTCTCTTTCATTTGCCTTACATCTTCCCTTGACAAAATGGCATTTGTTGGTGCGGAAATCTAGGATTGAGGCTCAGCAGTCTCATACTAGCTGTAAACCTGCAAAATGTGTAAACCTAACCCTTCCCCCTTCATCCTACATGATAGATGCATCCTGGAGGCTGCATCCTCCCACCTGGAGTTGCAGCAGATCGAGAACTCCACTGCAATAACTAGTAATAATTGCTTGTTGTCTTGTCTCCATGCTCCTCACGTGCTGTGAAGATGGGTCTGTTCATTGGCAGCGGCCTGGGAAAGAGCCAGAGGTTGATCTCCCATACTATCGCCACCGAGCTCCCTCTGCTGAAGTGGAGATGACAGCCTACGTGCTCCTTGCTTACCTCAGCTCTCAGCCAGCACCTTCCCAGGAGGAGCTGTCATTTGCATCTCGTATTGCAAAGTGGATCAGTGGTCAGCAGAATCCCAATGGAGGCTTCTCCTCCACCCAGGTGAGCTACTTCACATCAATGTCGGAGGATGGGACATGTCAAAGAGCCAGATGGGAGCCCATTAAGGTTTGCCAGGAAGGCAGGAATATTAGACCTGCAGTATATCCATGCAGTATTCCATGCAATACCCACCATGGCTGCCAAGTGCTCCAGAAGCTAGAGGCAAGAATGTCAGGTAGTGCCTCTGGGAAGGGAGCAGGAACATGTAAAAGCTGCTCTTTGCCTCTGTCTTTTCTGTGTAATACTGGAGAAAGTGAAGGATGGAGGGGAGGGTGCCACAGAAAGGCACACTTGAGGGAGGGCAGGCTATGGAAGGGCTGACTGCACCCGTCTGGGTGCCGGGATCTGTCTCTTTCAGGACACAGTGGTGGCTCTCCAAGCCTTGTCCCTGTACGGAGCTCTCACTTATGCCAAGAGCAGGGCGGCTTCCAAAGTGAGGCTGCAATCTGGAGGGAACTTCCAGCAAGACTTCCAAGTGGATCCCACAAACCGACTGCTGCTCCAGCGCGTGTCCCTTCCCTGGGTGCCAGGGGAGTACAGCGTGGAGGTGTCTGGTGAAGGATGTGTCTACCTGCAGGTGAGGGAGATAGGGACAGGAGGCATCCTGGGAGGGGAGCCCCTTGCCAGGCAGGAGGCATGGAGAGGGCAGAATCATAGAACCCTCGAGGCTGGAAAAGACCCTAAAGATCATCAGGTCCATCTCCATCTGGAGAAGAAGGGACAGGAGAGAGGGGAAAAGTGGGAGGGAAGACTCTGTGTAAAGGGAAGAGGAGAAGAGCAGAGTTATGTGGAAGAGAACGAGTGGGAGGGAAGGAGGGAAAGACCTGGAGTGTGGAGGAGCTGTGAGAATGGGAGAAGTGGGGAGGCTGGGTGGGGGAGATCATCCCCTCTCTCCAGCATTGAGCATCACGCACCCGTGCTCACACGTGGCTGCTGCCTGTCCCCTAGACAAGCCTGAGGTACAACGTGCAGCCCACGCAGGAGGATGCACCTTTCATGCTTCATGTGTACACAATCCCAGAGACATGTGTGGACTCCAAGGCTCACAAGGTCTTTGACATTGGCATAAATGTCAGGTGAGTCTGTGTTTTGGTCGGAGCATTCCTGTCAAGCTGTGGGAGCTGCAGGATGTCTGGTTGTCCCCAGGGTGAGCCAGTCTGGAAGCCCTGGAGGTGCAGGGAATTCCTGGGATGATGGGCGAGAAGCAGCTGGGCTGGGTCCTGCAGTGGTGCAGTTATGTGGGAAGCCTAGAGCTGGGCTAGTGAGAGGCTGCCGAGATGACTAGGAGAACCTGGCCTAGCTGGAGAAGAAGGTGCTGGACTGCCAGGACTTGGTGTGGTGCCAAGTGCTATGGATAAGCTGGAAGTGTCCCCAGCTTGGCCTTGATGTGCACTGAATCTTTGTTGCTCAATTCCTTAGTTACACTGGGGAGCGCAACAGCTCCAACATGGTGATTGTTGATGTGAAGATGCTGTCGGGATTCATCCCCTTGAAGTCCTCAGTGAGGAAGGTAGGATGCTGTTTGTCATACAAACAACATTGAATCATAAAATGATCAAATCGCTAAGGTTGGAAAAAACCTCTAAGTCCAACCTCTGTCTGAGTGTCACCATACCTACTTATTACTGTATCACAAAGTACCATGTCTGCTCTTTTTTTGAACACTTCCGTGGATGACGACTCCACCACTTCCCTTAGGTAGACTGTTCCAATGCTTAGTCACTCTTTCAGTGAAGAAACTTCTCCTAATATCCCACATAAACCTCCAGTGGCAAAACTTCAGGCCATTCCCGATTGTCCTGTTGCTATTTGCCTGGGAGAAGAGACAGAACCTCAGCTGGCTATACACTTCTGTCAGGTAGTTGTAGAGAGGAATAAGTCCCCCCAAGCCTTTTTTCTTCAGACTAAACAATCACAGCAGTCTCAGCCACTCCTTGTAAGACTTACATTCCAGTTCCTTCTCCAGCATCTCTGCCCCTCTCCTAACCTCAGTGTCTGAAGTGAGGGGGCCTAAAACTGAACACAGGATTTGATGTGCGGCCTCACCAGTACAGAGTACAGGGGGAAATCTTCCACCTCCTTATTTTCAAGACCCTTTCAAATGTCTGTAGCAAACTGCAGGGTGCCAGCTTGATTTTGCCGTTGTCAGCTGCACATTTGATGTGTACAGTGTTCTCTTTTCATACATGGCTTAAGGCCACTGCAAGGGGAGATGATATTTAATTTAGGAAAAACAGACGAAATAACTTGTTCTTTAGACTAGTGATGGGAACTTTTATTTTCACTGTTTCCCAACAGCTCCCTGTTAATATTGTCTGTGTATATTATATTCAAAGTAATGCTGTTTCCTTTTTCCCTCAGCTGATCTAAAAACATCTTATAGCATTGTAACTTTTTAGGTGTTGGGTAACTATTGGAGATGCTGAGTACATGCAGGAACTGGAAAATAAAGGCTATAATAATAAAGTGCAGAACTAGCAAGCCAGAAGGAACATATTTTTAATTAATTGTTCCATCACTGTGCTTGAACCAGTGCTAGTCTCTTCTGAAGCCAGGTTGTACTTCATCAACCAGACTGGTGAATGGAAGGCCTGGGGACTATGATCCCTACGTGGCACAACAAGGAGGCAGTTCTGTACTGCTGACTTAGTTCCCTGGGTACTACAGTATTTCATCCAAAGTGTATCACATCCACAGAGCTGTGCAAGTGGCATGGGGGGACCACTGTCAATGCAGTAACATCTTGGTCTTCTTCCTTCAGCTGGAAGGCCACCCTGTTATTCAGCGTACAGAATTAAGTA
>NW_020958515.1:0-1628 GCF_003031625.1 Empidonax traillii | reverse complement strand
TCCCCCAGGGTTTCCACGTGCCCTCAGCCAGGCCTACAAGCCCCACGTTCCCCCAGGGCCAGGGCATGGGTGCCAGAGGAGAGGGAGGGAGCATGGGCATCGGGGAGCCTGGGACACTGTGGAGCCACCCCTGACCTTCCACCACTTCCCTTCCCCAGCTGAGCAGTGAGACCCTCAGCTTCTCCTTCACGGTGGAGCGGGACATCCCCGTGCAGGACCTGAAGCCAGCCCAGGTGAAGGTCTATGACTACTACGAGACAGGTGAGTGGGGGCTGGTAGTGCCAGAGGGAGCAAGGGTGGGCAGTGGGACACGTGGAGCGGCACAGGAGCTGTGGGGACCCACAGCTGCCGCTGGCCTGGGCCATCACCTTGATCTCTCTGAGTGCAGAGGGGCCCAGGGTAGAGCTGTGGGTGCTGAAGGTCCTGTGTTCAGGTCTGGCCCTAGAGCACAGCCATGCCTGTGTTCCCAGGCAGACCTGCTGCTCCTGGTGTCTCTGCTGTCCTGGCTGCTGTGCCAGGCTGGCAGCAACAGAGTTGTTTGTCCCCACCCCAGTGTGCTGGGAGAAGGTGCCTGAGCAGCCCTTGGGAGCACTGGGGTGGAGACCTGCTGGAACTGCTTGTGAGGGGTGGCTCTGCCTTGCTGCCACTGCCCCCACACGGGGCTGTGACTTCCCCCACTCCAACTGGGATCAGTGGAGGGAAGCTGGGGATGGTGTCAGCAGCCTGCTGTGGAGCCTGGGAAAAACATCTCTGGTGCCTGCCCCTCTGCCAGTAGTGCCGAGGGTCACGACAGTTCACTCTGTCCTTTCCCTTCTGTTTTCCAGATGAGTTTGCCACACAGGAGTACAGCGCTCCCTGCACCACAGGTAGGTGCCCATGAACAACTGAGAAGCTCCATCATGGGCTATTGCAGGTTCTCTTGAATTAGTCTTTGCAGACCTTGCGTTTCCCCAGCCTGTGTATACTCGGCCGGTGTATACTGCATTTATCTTCACTGTGCCTACTTCAGTGTCTTGGCATGCCTCAGTACAGAAACCAAAAGCACTGCTGCCATCCAATTTCTTGTGTAAGATCAGATACAGCGTTTATTTTCTTTCACTGAGAATAGCAATCTCAGTGTTACTGCCTTCATTCGCACAAGTGGCAATCCTCTTTTCCTCTGTGTTTATGTCATATCATGCAAATAAGATTGAAGTCTCCCTTGGCATGGAACACAACACCCAGCATTTTGTGTCTCTGCCCTTTTTGGGGCCACATCTGCTGTGCTGCAGACACTGAAAGGTACTGAGGAATTGTCTCCCAAATATCTTAGTGAAATTTTCGTGTTATCCACATGTCTTTGCTGAGGACCTTTCAAACTCTGCCCAGAGTTATTTTTTGCCTTCCCTTGGGAAACCCAATGGTTGAGAGAGAATGTGTACTAGGATAGCTCATGTATCTCCAGGATAAATCTGCCTTCCCTCCCCTCTCTGTAGCATAGATATTTTGAATTGTCCACTCCCATTCTGTTATCTGTCTGCAACTGGGCATTTTTAGGTGAAGCACTTTCCCAAAGTTGAATAGGGCTTGAACTCACATAGCCACCAGAACACAGAGATGTCCAGGGCTATGGACACTGCCCACCAGAA
>NW_020958514.1:10013-13696 GCF_003031625.1 Empidonax traillii | reverse complement strand
GCCCTGTAAGGCAATCCATCTACGTCCTGAGGACCTCGCTGCCACCGTCCAAGCGTGCTTGGCCCCGGCAGACGAACCTCAGGATTAAAGGGTGGGCTCAGTTCCGCGCACACTGTGTCTCACCTAAAAAATCCAATGCGCAGGCTGGAAGGTGGAAAGACCTTCCCCGGTTCTTCGTTCGCGAAGAGACTGGCCATTATTCTGTTAGGCCCTATTGCCTGAAATGGTGGAGATATTGGTTGTTTCATTATTTTTATCTCCCCTCCTATATCTGTCCCAGGTAAGTATAACCGCACTCCCCATATTCTCCCTGTTGCCCATCCTGGATCCTCAGGATTTTTAATTTGCAATTGTAAATGTGTACATTTTGATGCCGGTGATTTGGTTGACAGAAGACTATTGTCAGAGGATGGATGTATACATCCTAGCGGAGCCCACTGGACCATAATATAATTGTCATGTGTTTCAGGTTTCCAGGCAGTAGCTATAGTTTCACAGCCCCAGTAACTGCAATAATTATATCCCGGATAGTTGCAATATGTCTTTCCTGGATTACGTCCCAGGTTGGACTTGGCTCCCAGCCAAGTCCCTGGACCCCAGGGACAAAACCTTCCCCCTCCCTTTCACTTTCTCCCAGCCGACCAGAAAAAAAAACAAAAGAACCCAAACCGAATAAATTTTAAATGAAATATTTATATATATATATATAGAAAACTATATACACACTACCAACCAAAGGGAACTCCCCAAAAGGGAAAGGGAAGGGAAAGGGAAAAGGGAAAAAAGGACAAAAAGGGATACAAAAGGGACAAAAAGGGACAAAAAGTTAAATACTCCCCTCGAGAGGAAGCGAGCCACACCACACAGCTACCACAGCACTGTCCGCCTCTCAAGGCCAACCAGACACGCCAGGCCTCACTCCCTCACCCGAGCAGAGCGATAGTAGAGCTACCTCCACCTTGGGTCCGCCAGAAGAAAGAGAGCGAGAGCTTCCTCTCTCTCCTTATTTATACTCTTGCTTACGTAAAATCGTATGGAATACTGGGAACATGACCTTGGTTCCTTGGTTACAACCTGATCACCAAGGAAGGCCTAGATTCAAAACCACTACATTCTCCACCCCTTATTCCATACTATTTTACGTAACATTTATATTTCAAGTATTTGCTTTTATCCCGCGCATATATACATATATGTATATACAGTCCTTCGAAGTAGTTGTTTTGTGGTAAGCGATTGACTTCAGCATCAACAGTAGCTCTGTTCGGATCCTTGGCACTTCGGTTACAATCACAGCTCAGGTTTAGGACTGGTTTATTGTTTCATCGTCCGATACTGGTATCAGCATTGGTCAGGTCTCTCTCATTTGGTGACTGGTCTCCTGTAAAACAACTTGAAGCACAAAGTTAGTTTTTTCCCAAAGATAAATTTCCTTGAGGCACACACTGTATCTTTCCATCCTTCCTCATCACCCACCATATGTACCCTGGCCCTTGAGCGAAGACAACTCCACAAATGGGTTTGTCTTGGCCCGAGGTAGGGGCAACCCAAACAGCTTTACCCAACATACCTCTCAGGTGAATCACTGGAACTTTGTCTCCATCTACAGTGTGCAGGGATTCTGCTTGGGCAGGGCCAGCTCGGTTGACAGAGCGTCTAGTATTTACCAACCAGGTGGCCTTGGCTAGGTGCTTATCCCAGTTCTTAAATTTTCCCTCACATAGTGCTTTTAAAATTGTTTTTAACAGTCCATTATATCTTTCAATTTTCCCAGCAGCAGGTGCATGATATGGAATGTGATACACTCATTCAATACCATGCTCCCGTGCCCACGTGGCCACTAGATTATTCTTGAAATGAGTCCCATTGTCTGACTCAATTCGCTCTGGAGTGCCATGTCTCCATAAGACCTGTTTTTCCAGACCCAGAATGGTATTCTGGGCCGTTGCATGGGGCACTGAATATGTCTCCAACCATCCAGTGGTTGCTTCCACCATGGTAAGCACAGAGCGCTTACCTTGGCGGGTCTGTGGCAACGTGATATAATCGACCTGCCATGCTTCTCCATATCTATACTTGTCCCAGCGTCCACCATACCACAGGGGCTTCAATCTTTTTGCCTGCTTGATAGCAGCACAGGTTTCACAATCGTGGATAACCTGGGAAATAGAGTCCATGGTTAAATCCACCCCTCGGTCTCGTGCCCATTGGTAGGTGGCATCTCGGCCCTGATGACCTGAAGCATCATGGGCCCATCGGGCTAGGAACAATTCTCCCTTATGTTGCCAGTCCAGGTCTATTTGTGACACTTCAATTTGCGCAGCTCTATCCGCTTGTCTGTTGTTACGATATTCTTCGTTGGCTTGACTCTTGGGTATATGGGCATCTACGTGGCGGACTCTCACATCTAGTTTCTTTACTCTAGAAGCGATGTCCTGCCACAAATCAGCAGCCCATATGGGTCTTCCTCTACGCTTCCAACCACTGTTTTTCCATTGTTCTAGCCATCCCCATAGGGCATTGGCTATCATCCATGAGTCAGTATAGAGGTAGAGCCTTGACCATCCTTCTCTCTCTGCGATGTCCAGGGCCAATTGGATGGCTTTGAGTTCCGCAAACTGACTCGATTCGCCTTTACCTTCAGTGGCCTCTGCCACTTGTCGTGTGGGACTCCAAACGGCTGCTTTCCACTTCCGGTTCCCTCCTATGATACGGCAAGAACCGTCAGTGAAAAGAGCATAACGCGTTTCTTCATCTGGCAGTTGATTATATGGCGGAGCTTCTTCAGCTCGACTTACTGGCTCTTCTTCCTCTTCATCTGCCAGACTGAAGTTCCCACTTTCAGGCCAATTAGTTATGATTTCCAGAATTCCGGGGCGACTCGAGTTTCCAATTCGGACACGTTGCGTAATCAAGGCAATCCACTTACTCCACATAGCATCAGTAGCATGATGTGTAGGAGGCACTTTCCCTTTGAACATCCAACTCAGCACTGGTAGTCGGGGTGCTAGGAAGAGCTGCGCTTCAGTGCCAATCACTTCTGAAGCTGCTTGTATGCCTTCATATGCCGCCAGTATTTCCTTCTCCATAGGGGTATAGTTGGCTTCAGATCCTTTATAGCTTTGGCTCCAGAAGCCAAGTGGTCGCCCTCGTGTCTCACCAGGCACCTTTTGCCAGAGGCTCCAGGAGGGACCATTATCTCCAGATGCAGTGTAAAGTACATTCTTTACATCATGTCCCATCCTGACTGGCCCAAGAGCCACAGCATGTGCAATCTCTTGCTTGATCTGTCTGAAAGCCTGCTGTTCTTCAGGACCCCATTGGAAATCGTTCTTTTTATGGGTCACAAAATAAAGAGGGCTCACAATTTGGCTGTACTCGGGGATGTGCATCCTCCAGAAGCCTATGGCTCCCAGAAAAGCTTGGGTCTCCTTTTTGTTTGTTGGTGGAGCCATTGCTACAATTTTATTGATGACCTCTGTTGGAATCTGGCACCTTCCATCTTGCCATTTCACCCCTAGGAATTGGATCTCTCTGGCAGGCCCCTTGACCTTGCTTTTCTTAATGGCGAAACCGGCCTTGAGGAGAATCTGAATGATCTTTTCTCCTTTGTCGAAAACTTCCTTCGCTGTGTCCCCCCATACAATGATGTCATCAATGTACTGGATGTGTTCTGGGGCCTC
>NW_020958514.1:7189-9527 GCF_003031625.1 Empidonax traillii | reverse complement strand
GAATCTGAATGATCTTTTCTCCTTTGTCGAAAACTTCCTTCGCTGTGTCCCCCCATACAATGATGTCATCAATGTACTGGATGTGTTCTGGGGCCTCACCCTTCTCCAGTACAACCTGAATCAACCCATGACAGATGGTGGGACTGTGTTTCCACCCCTGGGGCAGTCGATTCCAGGTGTATTGCACGCTTCTCCACGTGAAAGCAAACTGCGGCCTGCACTGTTCTGCCAAGGGAATGGAGAAAAATGCATTTGCAATGTCAATGGTAGCACACCATCTCGCTGCCTTGGACTCCAGCTCGTACTGGAGCTCCAACATATCTGGTATAGCGGCACTCAATGGCGGCGTGACTTCATTTAAGCCACGATAGTCCACAGTCAGTCTCCATTCACCATCGGATTTGCGTACAGGCCAAATGGGGCTGTTGAAGGGTGAGTGAGTCTTACTGACCACCCCTTGACTCTCCAACTTCCTGATCATCTTTTGAGTAGGGATCACAGCACCTCGATTGGTCCGGTATTGTTGCCTATGTACTGTTGAAGTGGCTATTGGCACTTGTTGATCATCAACTCGCAGGAGTCCTACAACAGAAGGATCTTCTGAGAGATCAGGCAGGGCAGACAATTGCTTGTATTTCTCCTCAGTCACCGTGGCTACACCAAAAGCCCATCGGTATCCCTTCGGGTCCTTGAAGTATCCTCTTCTCAGGTAATCAATACCAAGGATACAAGGAGCTTCTGGCCCTGTCACAATGGGGTGCTTTTCCCATTGGTCTCCAGTCAAGCTTACTTCAGCCTCTCCCACTGACAACTCTTGCGATCCTCCTGTCACTCCAGAAATAGATACAGTTTCCGTAGTCTTGTGTTCAGATGGCATCAATGTACACTGGGCCCCGGTATCTATCAAAGCCCGGTATCTCTGTGGATCCAAGGTGCCAGGCCATCGAACCCACACAGCCCAGTAAACCCGATTGTCCTTCAGGTCCCTTCCCTTCTCCTGGCAGAAGGCAGGGCCCCTCTATTGGTCCTTGTCAGAGCATTCAGTGTCAGATGTCCTCTTTGCTCCACCAATGGCCTTCTTGTTGTCTGGAAAGTGAACTGCAGCCTTCTTGTATTGTGGAGATTGCAACTGCTTTTCCACAAAATCCGCATCAACTACGAAGACAAGTTTCTTGTTGGGTTCCTTCTGCTTCAGCTCTTTTACTCTGGCCTGAAGTTTGGAAGTGGGCTGTCCATCCCATTTTTTCATGTTCTCTCCCTGATTGCGTAAGTAGGACCACAACTGATTACGTGATTGACGGTTAGGGCCCTTCCTCCTGCGTGTAAGGGGAGGAGTTGTTGACCGAGATCTGGACCAAGATTGAGGTTGAGGTCGAGCTCGTGGTCTAGACCGCTTTACTGGTGTGTCTCTGTAGTCATCTCCATCTTCGTAGTCATCCTCATATTGGGAATATTCATAATCTCCTTCCATTCTTCCCTTAGAGTGGGTGGGTTGACGTCGGACATCAGAAAGATCTTCAAAATTCTCTGCTATAGTCTGTATCCACTGACACATTGTTTCTACATCTGGTTCATCTAACTTTGGATGGAATGCTGAAATTAGGCAGTTGATGTATTGTGCAGGGGCACCTTTGATCACTTTTCTCCACATTGGATTGGTACATGGAAGACGCCCAGGGTCTAAGATATCATAATAGTCCGGCTTACTGAAGATAAGTTCAAGCATGGCCAGTTCCCGTAGATATTGAATACCTTCTTCCGCAGTTGTCCATTTTCTTGGAGAACTTGTTAAGTACTCTTTAAATGGATATCTCTCTCTCACCGCAGTAAGGATCCTAAGCCAGAGAGACTATGACTAAATCGCTCTCGTGCAATCCCTTGTTCAATCTCACGGTCTTGAGCCAGAGATCCCAACTGCTGTGCTTCGTGACCTTCCAGCATGTGACTTCTAGCTCCGTTGTCCCAGCACCTTACCAGCCAGGTTAGAATTCGTTCACCAGGCCAGCGACTATAATCTTTTCTTAAATCCCGGAGCTCTGCTGGGGTCAATGATTGTAGTACTTCAGATGTTCTCACGACTTCTGCTTCTGGATGGACATCCCTCCTATCCATTTCCACCTCTCTTTTGACATATCTATGTGGAACTGTCTCCACTGTGCCTCTCTCACGTGGATGTGGAAACGGAACACGCCTCGGGGATGGGCTTCTGATGGGTGGAGGTAATGAATAATCCTCCGGACCCTGGGATGAGGATTTTAGATATTCCTCCATTTCTTCTGTGGAACAGTCAAGAAGAGTATATTCAGGTGACAACATTCTCCTTGGCTTCTGTGTTCCA
>NW_020958514.1:0-1123 GCF_003031625.1 Empidonax traillii | reverse complement strand
CCTCCTCGATGACCTGTGGCGCCACAAGGGTCTCTATTGAGCGACATTTCTTTTTCCGAACCTTCAGTCCGAACCTTCCATGCTGCACTTTGTGGAGATTTGATTGTATTTTCAATATGGAGAAAAGCTCCATCCTGACAGGTCTCCTCTAGACCGTCTCCAGTTCTTCCTCATTCCTACAGAATAGGAGCCCCACACCCAGACAGAGCAGACAAGATTTGGTGACCCCAGGGCTGAGTCCGGGGGGTGGCAACTCCCGTGTCTGGGTGCCCACAGTGCCCCTAAGGCAGCCCCATGATCAGTTGGCCTTCAATCAAGGGACCGCTCTGATTCTTTGTAATGTCAGAGAACCAAGTGGCAGTGTGACACTGCTGGGCCTCCTGGAACCAAAGGACTGCAGGGACACTGTGGAATGTCACTGAACCAAGGGGCCACTGTTCCTGCCCAGCACTCCGTGGAATCAAGCAGAGCCGCTGCCTCCCCCCCTCCCACCGCACGGACCGGAGTCGCCGGCTCTGCCCCGCTTGGACCCCTCTGGAGTCAGCGTGTTCTTGGGCAGCATAGCTGAGCTCAGACCAGAGATTTTTCCAGAGTTTATATGCCCCCTCTTTCCTAGGGGTTTGGTTTTTGTTCTTTGTTCATTCAGGGGAAAAGGGGGAAGGGAGGCACATGTTGATCCCTGTTTTGATCTGTTTACAAAAGGGAGTTGGGGCAGGGGGGGAAAGAGGAGGAAATTTCTGTCTCTGCTGTTGCTTTGAACTGTTCTGTTGGTATTGCTGGTTTTGCTGCTGTATTTCTTGTCAGTGAAATTTTATTTTTTTCACTGATATCTCCTTGCATTTTGTCTGCATGTATTGCTGAGGAATAAAAGGAGAGTGAGTTCATTTTGTTGGAGTTCCCTCCCCAAGAAGTGTCTTTAATCCAGGACAGGTTGCTCAAGAGCATCATCCATAAAAGAATCTGAAACACCTTTATGTTCCAATGTACAGAGACATAATAAAGATGTTCTAAAGTGGTGTTCAAGGGCTGGTCACTGAGGCATTTCCTCAGGAAGTTGCTGCCAAGAGGACTTTGTACCATGGATTTTATTTGACACTGTTCATTCAACCAACTTTCCACCCAC
>NW_020958513.1:20311-21441 GCF_003031625.1 Empidonax traillii | reverse complement strand
GCCCACACACACACCAGCTCAGGGGAAAGGTAGCATGGGAGTATTTTTTCTCTGCTTCTAGAAATAATCAAAAGCATTTTATAAATTTTTTTAATTTTTTCCTTTGTCTCTGCATCTCTTAACAATTATTAAAATCAGGATTTTGGTATCAACAGATAACTTGTGCGTGTCTTATTTTTGCTCAAAGGAATATTCAAATCTGAAGTTCTTTCTGCAATATTTAAGCAGATTGTAACACGAGACCACGGAAAAGTGGTAGAAACAGGAAGAAGGGTGGAAAAGGGGGGGTGGTCTGGCGGGTCTGACAGTCCCATGGGGGTCTTTAGGCACAGAAGAGTTGGGAAAAGGGCGGTGCCTTCCTGAGTTCCCAACTTCCGGGGTGTGTGGGGGCTGCTGGATCCAAAATCAGCCTTGGGTTATGCCAACACTTTCAGTTCAGAGGAATTACAGACGTGCGACTGAAACATATTTGTCCCCCATGTTTTAACGATGGCAAATCACATCTATTGATAGAAATTAATTACTTAGGGTTATAAATGATCAGACAAAAGAGCTCATCAGAATTATTTACTGCACAAGAGAAACACTGAAACTACTAGTACTACAGGAAAAGACAGGACAGTGCTCTACCCTAAAGCAATTGTTGAAGCAATTCTACTCAAGCTGGCACCAAAGCAAGAATTATTCATTAGAGAGGGATGGAACTCACCCAGACCAACGCTCGTGGGGAGATCTCTGCTCTCAACCTCCAGCACTGACCTTGGGGGGTCCCAGCCAAGGCAGGAATCTCCACACACCCCCCAAGAAGGGCTCTGTTGGCACAACCTGCCCCTGGCAAAGGGCACTGGCCCTTTCTGGTAGAAAGGGATGGACTGACAGTCACTGGACTCCAGGGGTTGCCTCACCATCAGGGGGGTCATTCGGGGTGGGAGCAGCGGCCAAAGCTCTTCCTGCAGTTGGGGCACTTGAGGGCCTTCCCTCACTGGTGGGTCCGTTGGTGATAGGATAAGCCAGAGCTCCAGATGAAGCTCTTCCCACACTCCCCACACTTGTAGGGCCTCTCCCCGGTGTGGATGCGCCGGTGCTTGACGAGGGTGGAGTTCTCTTTGAAGCCCTTCCCGCAGTCGGTG
>NW_020958513.1:10095-13726 GCF_003031625.1 Empidonax traillii | reverse complement strand
CAAACTGAAGGCAAAGGGCCCAGCTCCCTGCAGCTCTCCTGTATCCCAGGGCCAGAGGCTTGTGCAGGGCTTGCAGCCAGCAGGGCAAATAAAGAGCTTTCCTTTTCCCTCTCAAGCCTCACGTGCAAGAGCTGAACAGCAGCACAACCTCTGTCCCGGTGAGGCCCTCCCTCAGCCAGCCCAGGGAGCTCCAGCACAGCCAGTGCCCAGGGAGAATCGCCCAGCCTGGCCTGTTCTCTCTGACAGAGCTCCTGAGCTGGGAAGATGGGGCTGGGAGTTCCAGGCTGGGCTTGCTTGGGCTTTGCTGGGCTGGGCAAGGGCTGGGAGCTGGGAGCATTGGGGCTGCTCCTCCAGCTCCTGCTCTCGCCGTGTTCTCCTCCTTTCCCTTCCTAACCCCATTTGCACCCCCAAGGCACATGGGATTTACAGACATCCCTGTAACTCCCAGAGGGTTTGTCCCTGTGTTCAGGAATCTGCCCTGAGCCAACCCCTGGGGTCGTCTGCACCAGTTCTGGTGGGGATTGGCAGCGCTTGGCTTGGCAGGGCAACCCCTCCCCACAAGCCCTGGCCATGCCAACATGGCCACACCCAGCCCTTCCACCAGGCCCAGGCCCATCACATATGTGTTCTGGGCACAGAGAAGAGCACACCCGCAGCTGGATCCCGTGGTTTATGGACACACAGCTTCCTTTGGACACAGGGCATGGAGATGTCTTCACTCGAGGGGCTCACGTCTCCATGTCCAATCCAGGGAATAGCTTGGATCTGGATTTATCCATCAGACATTGTCAATACATGTGCCAGTCCCAAAGATGCTTTGGGATCAAGGCATCCAGAACACATTTCTGCTGGGCCTGGGCCTGGTGGAAGGGCTGGGTGTGGCCATGTTGGCATGGCCAGGGCTTGTGGGGAGGGGTTGCCCTGCCAAGCCAAGCGCTGGCAATCCCCACCAGAGTGGCCTCAAAACATCCCCAGGTCCTTCTCCATGAAATACCCGTGCTCCCAGTTTTGTGAAATCATCTGGTGCAGGCAGGGAAGGTGTCCACACAAGTTCTCTGAGAGAGGCAGAGGCAAATGGGAAGAGCCTGCAAGATCTCTGGGTTATAAAGAAAACATGAATTTTGCAGGTCTCTCAGTTTAATGAAACACGAGTGTTTTCCTAAGGAAGATGAGTCAGAAGGAAGACCAAACTCCTCCCTCTAAGCAATTGTAAATCCAAAATTAAGAAGCTCCAAGTATGGGGAGCAAGTATGGAGAAAGGAAAAATAACAGCCCTTTATTAAAGGATATTTGTGTATTGTCATACACCCCTGCCTGGGGCGGGACTGCATTCTGACAGTGTGGGGCATTGGATCGTTGGGATCCAGGGGGTTTTCTGGAATGGAGAATACAGACCATGACAGGGGGCAACACTTATATGGGTGGTGCTGCTCTGTGGGGTTTGAGGCGTTGATTCTTTGGTTGCTGGGGCCATTCTGGAATGGAGAGGATGGGCTGTGACATCACAAAGGGGACAAGGGAACACTGGTAGGGCTGCACTATGGGGGTTTGGGGCATTGGTTCTTGGGTTGCCAGTGTGGATAACTGAATAGAGAGGACAGGCTGTGACATCACAAAGGGTCCCATGGCACATGGGTTGGGCTGCACTGGGACATTGTGGGGTGTCGCTTCTTTGTTTTGCAGGGACCATTCCAGAACAGAGAGGATGGTCCATGACATCACAAAGGGGCCCATAGCACAGAGGTGAGGCTGCAATGTGGGGCAGGGGGATGTGTGTTCTTTGTATTCCAGGGGCCTTTCCAAATTGGAGAGGATGGTCCATGACATCACAAAGAAGCCCATGGCAGGCAGCTGGGGCTGCATTCTGACAATGTGGGGCATCAGTTCTTTCATTGCCAGGGGTTATTCCGGAATGGAGAGGATAGACTGTGACATCACAAAGGGGTGCAGGTTAAATGGGTTGAGCTGCTCTGTGGGGTACAAGATGCTGGGTCTTTGTTTGCCAGGGGCCATTCTGGAATGGAGACAATAGGCTGTGACATCACAAAGGGGCCCATGGCACAGGGGTGGGGCTGCCATGTGGGTGTTCAGGTCATTGTCTCTTTAGTTGTCAGGGACCATTCCAGAATGGAATCCCAAAGAGGCCCATGGCACATGGGAGGGACTGCACTGTGACATTTTTTGGCTCTGCTCCTCTGGGAATACAGATGGCCACTGCAAAAAAATCACAGAAGCAAAGGCACATACTGAGAGATCCCCTCAGAGTGCAACATTCTGACCAGATTTTCCATCTGAGGTTCTTTAACACTGACCTTTTACTGCAAGGACCTCCTTGCCATTTCACCTGTACTTGTAAGGTTGTGTAACACCAGGAAAAAAAACCAAATTACAAGGGATGTCGTTGGATTCACAAAAATACAACCTGCCAAAAGTAACACATGATTCTGACTGGCAGTAAAATACTAACCTTGCTCCTCTGCCCTCCAGTGCTGAGAGTCCTCCTCACTGCTCACATCCCACCTTGAATGAAAGAAGTAAAAGACACTCAAAGAATGACCTCTGGCAAGAAGAATCTGTCAGAACTGCAAAGAGGGATGCACAAGAATCTTATGTGGGGAAGATTCTCCTCTCTGCCCTGAACACCTTAATGGTGGGGACAAATCTGTGCCTTTAGGCTTCCCTCTCCTAAGGGACTTCTTCTTAGACATCCCTTTCCCCTGTGCTCATTACAAAAGCCCTTCTGGCAATTCCCAAGCCTGTATCCCCTCCCTGGATCCCAGCCACTGACTTATCTTGCACAGAGCTGGGTTATTAAATCCACCTTCCAGAAACAGGTCTCCAGGTCCCTTTGGCTGGCTCAGGGGTTCCTGCAGTCACTGCTTATTCTCTTCATCACCTCCAAGAAAGGAAACCAAAAGCAATGCACGACTTCAGCTGCACATGGGCCCAACCCCAACAATTCCCCCACTCACTCTCTCCAAAGTGCACCGAGGTCCTCGAGTCCCTGGTGGCCGCCAGAGTCGGAGCCTGCGGCTCTCACTGCATGGCACACCTTGGAGAGGGAAAGAAAATATTCTGTGGCATTTCTGAAAGTTCCCTGGACCCCTGTTCCTCCTGCTGCCTCCACGACTCACCTGGAATGCTCATCTCTTTAAAGAGGCAACCGGGATGGCACCTCCAAAGAGAAGAGGGTGTTGTGCTCTGGATTAAGCTGTAAACTGCCCAGAGTATTTGTATTTTTTATTTAAGACTTTTCAAAACCCTTTTGCTTTCTTATAACCTCTAATTAGAGTCCAGAGAAAGAGTCACACACTCTTCTCTAAGAGAAATTCTTTTTAATGAAGTGATAAAGATACGATATTTTGCCAAAAAGCTTTTACAGGAGCAAAATTCATCCAAGGAAAAAGCATTTCACTCCAACATCCAGCACAAGCTACAAGGCTCGAGTGTGCCAGGCAAGAGCAGGAGCACAGAGAGCCTGAGGAGCCAGGAGATGCCCTGGCTGGGCATCGTGCTGCTGTGGGACGAGCTGACCCCTCTGCACAGTCTGTGCCGTCCCTGCCAGCCAAGTTCTGCCCGGGCTCTGTGCACGGGGACGGAGCGCTGACAGTTTTCAGCCCCCACGCTGTCC
>NW_020958513.1:8004-9259 GCF_003031625.1 Empidonax traillii | reverse complement strand
AGGAAGTTGTGGACAGTGAGAAGGTCAGCCCCGAGCCTCCTCTTCTGGAGGTTGGAGAACCTCAGCTGCCTCAGCTGCTCATCACAGGATATGCACTCCAGACCCTTGCCCAGCTCCATTGCCCTGCTCTCAACAAACTCCAGCCCCTCAATGTTCTTCCTAAATTGAGGGGCCCAGAACTGGACTCAGAACTCCAGGTGGGGCCTCACCAGTGCCCAGTCCAGCAGAAGAAT
This sequence comes from Empidonax traillii, assembly GCF_003031625.1. Classification (NCBI taxonomy): domain Eukaryota; kingdom Metazoa; phylum Chordata; class Aves; order Passeriformes; family Tyrannidae; genus Empidonax; species Empidonax traillii. Next base: position 9,026 of record NW_020958513.1, on the reverse strand, counting down.
CCCTGCCCTGCTCCTGCTGGCCCCACTATTTCTGATCCAGGCCAGGATGCCCTTGGTCTTCTTGCTCACCTGGGCACCCACTGGCTCAGGTTCAGCCTCTGTCGACCAGCACCCCCAGGCCCTTTCCCACTCCCAGGGACCCTTTGCAGCTACTCTGCCCCAGCCTCAAGCTGCAGGGGGTTATTGTGGCCAGAGGCACCAAAGGCACCAAAGGCACTCTTGAACCTCATGCCCATGGTCTCGGCCCAGAGATCCAGCCTGTCCAGATCCCTCTGCACAGCCTTCCTACCCTCCAGCACATCGACACTGCAACCCCACTTGGGGTGATCTCCCAGTCTGCTCATGGAAGACTTAATCCCCCTTGTTCCAGAAAGGGTTTGGAGGGATGCCGAAATGGAAACCAAAACACCATTGAAAGCTCAAAAAACCCGATATTTATTACCAAGAAGTGGCCAACAAAATGAGAAACTGAGACAGGAAACAGGAGGGAAATAAGCCCTCAATAAACCCCACACTCACACAGGTGTTACTTACGAGGGTGTCTTACCAACCCCAGAATGATTAGAATTCCCCACAGCAGTGGCTGCATCCTTGCAGTGCCCACAAGCTCACAAGATAATGGGCGTCCCTGCAAAAGGCAACGTTGTCTTCCATGTGAAGCTTCAGCCCCTGAGCACGAGCCACCTGCTTTTTATACCCATTAGAGGGGATGTCTCCCTGGGCAGGTGTGGCAGCACCGCCCAGCCAGAGCCCTTCGGTCCCTCCCCCGGGATGTCAGTGGTGCCCCTTCTGCACACGCCAGAGGGTGCACATTGGAATTTCCCGGCGCCTGCGGGATACGCCCTGGGGGGTCTTCCCTCAGTGAATCCAGGGGCTCACTTCATCACCCTCCTCTGCACTTTCCCATTCATATGCCCTGGGAGGGTCGTCAGGCAATGGTGAGGCCCCAATTAATTTGAGTTTACACAAGATGCTTCCTGCAAGGACGAAGTTCTCGTTTATCCGTGCCTGTTTTCTCACAA
>NW_020958513.1:0-1270 GCF_003031625.1 Empidonax traillii | reverse complement strand
CCAGAAGGCCCCTCTGGACCCTCTGACCCCCAAAATGGCCCTTCCCCCACACTCACAGAAAGGTCAAGGGCATCTGGGGACACTTTGGGGACACTTGGGGGGCTTTCAGGGGAACTGGGTGATTATTGGGGGATACTGGGACACACTGGGAGGAACCAGGGGGCACTGGGAGGGACTGGGGGGTTATTGAGCAATGGTGGGAGGGCACTGGGAGGGACTGGGTGATTACTGGGGGATTACCAGGACACACGGGGGGACACTGGGAGGTTACTGGGACATACTGGGTGTTACTGGGTGCTCACTGGAGGATCATTGGGCCATACTGGGGGACAGTGGGAGGTCACTGGGAAACACTGGGAGGTCACTGGGGGAGTTACTGGGCCATACTGAGAGCCACTGGGAGGTCACTGGGCTATTCTGGGGCACTGGGATTCCCTTACCTGGATATGGTTCATCTCCCTGCAAAGACTTTGGGCAGCACTGCCAAGACCCCTCCCCTGAGGGCTGGGGGACCCCCTGAATCCCACTGATAGGCTTAAGGGACCCCCTGAGTCCCCCTCCCTGTGGGGTTTCTGTGTGTTGAGTTTTGGGGGTCTCTGGGGTTCGGGGGGAGCATCAGGACCCGCTTTCCCTGGGGTTGGTCCGCCAGGCCGGCAGGGGGCGCTGTGGCACGAGCGGCAATGGCGGCGCCGCGCGGGGCCTTTTGGGAATTGAAGTTCCCTCGTGGAAACTCCGCCGGTACGCCTGCGCAGTGCAGCCATGGCGTTTAAACAGTACCCCCCTCCCCGGGAGGGTTCCAAGGCCCCCAGCCCTTTCAGGGACCCCCTAAACCCCTTCAGGCACCTTCACCCTCCCCTCTGAGCGCCTTCAGGGCACCAAATCCCCTCTGCGACCCTCCGAAAGCCCCTCACGGACCTCGAAACCTCCTCGGAACCCCTGAGCCCCTCCTCTCCACTCTGCCGAGCCCTCCAGCCTTCCCGCCCACAGCCGCGCTCCCCGCAGCCCCCGAGCGCATCCCCAGCCCCGCCGCAGCCCCCGCAAGGTCTCACAGACCTCAGCACATTCCGTTGTCGCCGCCATCACTTTCCCGGCAGCCACCGCGGGGCTGTGCGCGCGCCCCGCCGGCAGAGACCCCGCCCCGCCCCCTTTGCCGCGCGGGGCACGCCGGGAGTTGTAGTTGCAGCCGCTCAAAGCTCACGGCGAGATTTGGGCCTGGAGTCCTTTTTCCTCTGCAGGTTTTTAGGCAGCAGCGTGTTTGGGGTTTATGAGG
>NW_020958512.1:12467-13701 GCF_003031625.1 Empidonax traillii | reverse complement strand
TTAGTGTTTCTATTGTGCAGTAAATAATTCTGATGAAGATTTTTTGTCTGATCATTTGTAACCCTAAATAATTCATTTCTATCAATAGATGTGATTTGCTATCATTGAAACCTGTGGGACAAAAGTGGTTCAGTCCCACCTCTGTAATTCCCCTAAATTGACACTGTTGACATGACCCAAGGCTGAGATTGGATCCAGCTGCCCCAGCACCCCACAGTCAGTTGGGAGGTCAGGGGAGCCACCCCCCCATTCCCAACCCCCTTGTGCCCAAAGACCTCCATGGTACCATCAGACTGTCCAGAGCATTTCCCCTTTTTCCACCCTTGTCTCTGTTCCTCCCACTTTTCCATGGCCCACTGTTATAATCTGCTTAAATATTGGAGGAAGAACTTTGAATATTCCCTTGAGCAAAACTAAAACTCACACAAGTTATCTGTTGATACCAAAAAGTAATTTTTATTAATTGCTGAGAGATGCAAAGGGAACAAGGAAAAAATAAGGAAAGGTTGGAAGATGCTAAGATTATTTCTAGATGCAGAGAAAAGGTACCACTGAAAACTTCTTTTACCTACTGAGCCTGTGGGTGTGTGGCAGAGGAGAAGCAGTTTCTACCTTTTTTTCTCTGTCCCTGCAGCTTTTGGATGTTGTCTCTGTAGCTGCAGGGGCTCTGACAGCTTTAGTTCTCTGCAATGCACCAGGTGTGGTTTCACCGCTCACGCCCCTGTCCCAGGCCGTGCAGGGTCTCAGCTCAGCCCAAGCTTTGGGCCCTCAGAAATATGGTCAGGGCAGGAGGATAAGGTAGAACTCCCACATGTGGCACGATGGTCTCAGCTCTCTCCAGGCTGGCACAGTTCCAGTCTCCGGTGGCAGGCAGGCAGCACGCGGTGGGGAGAAAAGGTGAGGGGAGGTGGGCAGAGATTCTCGGCTACAGTCACCAGTTCTTCTCCCTTTCCTCTTCCCACATTCCAATTCTCCAAAATTTGTCCTCAACTTTTATAGTGTTCAAAGGAGGTTGAATGTGGTTTCTTGGCACGTAGCCAGTTCTGATGTTGAAGGAGATAGGATAACCATAAACAATGGCAGGATCTATTGGCAGGAAAAGTGCCGTGGGAAGTCCTGGTGGGAACTTCTGGCAGAGAGCTGACAGAGAAAGTTTGATAGGAAGTTTTTGCCAGGCAGAAACAATTTTTGGGATTTCTGTATTATCTGTGTGTTACAGATGGTTACCATGGTA
>NW_020958512.1:7829-9877 GCF_003031625.1 Empidonax traillii | reverse complement strand
AGGTGCCCTCCCAAAGGCCCCCAAACATCCCCAACATCCCAGTGATGTCACTGCTGTCCCTGTGATGTCACTGATGTTCCCAATGATGTCACAGCTGTCCAGTTGATGTCATTGAGGTCCCTGTGATGTCACCACACAGTTGTGATGTCACTGCTGTCCCCAAAGATGTCACCGCTCTTCCCAGTGATGCCATTGGTCCCCAATGATGTCACCGATGTCCCTCTAATCTCACCAACATCCTCAATGATATCACTGCTGTCCCTGTGATGTCACCACTGTCCAAATGATGTCACTGATGTCCCTGTGATGTCACTGATGTCCCCAGGGATATCCACAATTTCCCCAATGATGTCACCACTGTCCCTTTGATCTCACCGACATTCCCAATGCTATCACACCGCTGTCCCCAGTGATGTTACTGATCTCCAGTGATGTCACTGCTGTCCCATGAGATGTCACCAATGTCCCCAGTGATGTCACTGCTGTCCCTGTGACCTCATCGCTGTCCCTTTCATGTTGCTGGTTTCCCTGTGATGTCACCGCCATCCCCAATGATGTCACTGGTCCTCTGTGATGTCACTGATGTCCCCAGAGGTAGCACCGGTGTCCTTTGATGTCTCTAATGTCCCTGTGATGTCACTGCTGTCCTTTGATGTCACTGCTATGCCTGTGATGTCAGCAGTCTCCAATGATGTCACTGCTGTCTCATTGGATGTCACCACTGTCCCATGTGATGTCACTGCTGTCCCCAAGGGTGGTCCCTGTGTCCCCAAAATGTCACTGATGTCGCTGTGATGTCAGCAGACTCCTGTGATGTTAGTGGTCTCCTGTGATGTCACTGCTGTCACCTCTGATGTCACCAATGTCCCCAATGATGTCACTGCTGTCCCTATGATGTCACCACTGTCCCTTTGATGTCACCGATGTCTCTATGATGTCAGAAGTCTCCAGTGATGTCACTGCTGTCCCCACAGGTGTCACCACTGTGTCCTGTGATGTCACTGCTGTCCCCAGGGGTGGTCCCTCTGTCCCCAATGATGTCATCAGTTCCCTGTGATGTCACTGGTCCCCAGTGATTCACCGATGTCCCTCTGATGTCACCACTATCCCCTGTGATGTCACCAGTGACACTGATAATGTCTCTGGTGTCTCTGTGGTGTCATCATTGTCCCCTGTGATGACAAGAGTGTCCCCAATGATGTCACTGCTGTCTCTGTGATGTCACCACTGTGTCAAGCCATGACATCATATCCCCGTCATGTCACCGATGTCAGTGATGTCCCTGTGACATCATGGCTGTCCCTTTGTTGTCAGCAGTCCCCTGTGATGTCACTGGTCCCCAGTGATGTCACCCATCTCCCTGTGATGTCCCCACTGTCTCCTGTGATGTCAACAATGACCCCAGTGATGTCACTGTTGTCACTATGATGTCACCCTTGTCCTTGTGAAGTCACTTCAGTCCTCTGTGATGTCACCAATGTCCCTGTGACATCACGGTTCTCCCTTTGTTGTCAACAGTCCCCTGTGACGTCACTGGTCCCAATGAGGTCATTGCAGTCTCTGTGATATCACCACTGTCCTTTGTGGTGTCACCAATGTTTCTGATGATGTCACTGCTGTCTCTGTAATGTCACCCTTGTCCTTGTAAAGTCACCAATGTCCCCATTGATGTCACCGATGTCACTGTGATATCACAACTGTCCCTTTGTTTTCACCAGTTCCCTCTGATGTCACTGGTCCCCAGCAATGTCATGGATGTCCCTGTGATGTCACCAGTGTCACCAATGATGTCACTGATGTCTCTGTGATTTCACACCTGGCCTTATGCAGTCACTGATGTCCCCTGTGATGTCACCAATGTCCCTGTGTCATCACGGCTTTCCCATTATTGTTGCCAGTGCCTTGTGATGTCACCAGTGTCCCTGATGATGTCACTGATGTCTCTGTGATGTCACTCCTGTCTTTGTGAAGTCACCGATGTTCCCTCTGATGTCACTGATTTCCCTGTGACTCACGGCTGTTCCTTTTTTGTCACCAGTCCCCTGTGA
>NW_020958512.1:3612-5489 GCF_003031625.1 Empidonax traillii | reverse complement strand
TTGTAGATGTAGTTCTTTAGTTTTATTTTGCTAGTAAGAAATGTTCATATTATTTTCCCAAATCAGGTCTCCTTTGTCTGCATAAACCTTCTCTCAACTTACAGTAATTGGGTGTGGGGTGAGAGCAAATTGAGCCAGAGCAAAACCACAAAATGTTGCCTTAAGAGACCATGGAGAAAAAGACTCCAGACCAGTTTAGGTAGGAGATAAGATCAAGAGACCTGGTTCTTTAATGAGTTGTTAGGCCTAGAGGAACACAGACCATATGTGCCCCCCCAGACAGGGGTTCTATGATTTTATAAGAAGGTCCATCCAATCCCAGGTTTATGCAGCCCTGGTTCTGCCCCATTCTGCCCCCTGAGACACTCCTTCAGGAACTGGGTTTGGTGTCTTTGGGACCCCTTCTTCCTCATCTTCATCTTCTTCACAGCACACACAATCCTGGGAGTTCCTACAGAGTTCTGCCTAGAAGGTCACTGTGTCTGGGTGATATCTTCTGGTCCAGGCCTTGGGATGTTTTTCTACAATTCTACCTTGAAAAGAAGACTAAAAATGGAGTTTAGAGGGATTGATATGGAATGGGGTAGTGGGGTTGGGTATGTGTAACTACTCTGTAAAGGGTAAGGGATAAAATACAGCTACATTTAAATGTATTCACTACACAACTAGTTCTAAAATCTACAAAAGTTTAAAAACTCAAAAAGATCTGATATATCAGTGTGAATTGACTCTGGTGTGAGTGTTGTTATTATGAATCTATAATTCAGTCTCTGTTCATTTGTAGTAAATGCTACTGAATCCCTTGATAACTGTTAAGTTGGTCAATGATTAAGTGCTACTAATCTCTTTTGCCCCCTTATCTTGGGATCCAAACCCTTTACACCCTGACCCTCTTGCATCTCAAGGTTCTGTGTGAATCCTTCCCTTTCATGAAAAAAATATAGCAATTCTTTGGGAGCTGCTTTTGAAATTTTCCTCCTCAGCTAAACTACAAAACAACCCCAATTAGTTGATGAAGACATGAAGACATGAAGACAAAAAAAAAAAAAAAAAAAAAAAAAAAAAAAAAAAAAAAAAAAAAAAAAAAAAAAAAAAAAAAAAAAAAAAAAAAAAAAAAAAAAAAAAAAAAAAAAAAAAAAATAAAAAAAAAATAAAAAATTGTTTTTCTGTATTTTAATGAGCCCCATGGTGTTTTTAGAGACAAATCCATCATCCTGAGGTACTGAGAGAAGATTGAAGAAGTTATTCAAGAAGTCAGAAGCCAAACCCCAGATCCTGATGTGTCCACACATCTCTGCCTGGGTATGGGTGTGAATTGACTGTGGTGTGAGTGTTGTTCTTGGGAATCTATAATTCAGTCCCTGTTCAATTGCAGTAAATGCTACTGAATCTCTGTTAAAAGGGAATGTTGAAAATGTTGAAAGTTGCTCAATGACGAAGTGCTACTAATCTCTTTTGCCCCCTTTACTTTGTGTCCAAATCCTTTGCACCCTGACCCTCTTGCATCCCAAGGCCCTGTAGAAATCATTCCCTGTCAGAGAAAAATTATATTTTTGTGGCTTCCACTTTAAAATCTTCCTCATTAGCTAAACCAAAAAACAACTCCAATTAGCTGTAGGAATCTTGAAGACATAAAGACAATTAAAAGAAGGGAAATAATTTGGTTTTCTGTTAATGAGCCCCACAGCGTGTTTAGAGACAAATCCATTGTCCTCAACTACTGAGAGAAGATTGAAGAAGCTGCTCAAGAAGTCAGAAGCCAAACTGCCAGTGCCTTGAAGCATTGCTGGGCCCCACTGAGGGCAGGCACTGACAAAGCCTCCCCAGGGACTCCTGAGAGCAGATCCTTGCAGGCCAGGAGTGCAGGCAGACAAAGG
>NW_020958512.1:0-1020 GCF_003031625.1 Empidonax traillii | reverse complement strand
CCCAGTGCCTGTCCCTGCCTGTGCTCAAAGGGCTCCCACCCCCAGGACTGTGCTCAGAGAGCACTCAGGCCTTGCAGCCAGAAAGGGGCTCACAAGGCCAGTGTGGAAGTGGAAAGAGCAGCTCTGCAAAGCCCAAGCTCTGCTGCTCCCTGGCAGTGCTGCTGTGCTGGGATTCTTGTGCCCTTGCCCCTTGCAAATCCCCCCTGTCCTGCAGTGTGCTGTGCTTTTGGAACAGCTGAGAAGAAGGGTCTTGGACAAAGAAGGCACTGCAGGGTCCTTTATTTTGTTTAAATACTCAGAGAGCACAATTCATCATTTTACATCTCTGGGTCAAATTCAATGGCTAGACACAAAATTAGAAAGAAGATGCATAATAATATCTTTTGGAAATAAATTTATTGCAAGAAGAACCCAATGACCTCCATGAAAAATCTGGGCAGGAAGGGAGGACCATTAAGGAGTCTCCTTCTGAGTGTTACACACCAGAAAATAGGCACTTTATTGCTGCTGAAAAGCATCCAGTCATCGTTTTCCTTATGGCATCCCTGAGCTCCTGGTTCCTCAGGCTGTAGATGAGGGGGTTCAGGGCTGGAGGCACCACCGAGTACAGAACTGACAGGGCAAGATCCAGGGATGGGGAGGAGATGGAGGGGGGCTTCAGGTTGGCAAATATGCAAGTGCTGACAAAGAGGGAGACAACGGTCAGGTGAGGCAGGCACGTGGAAAAGGCTTTGTGTCGTCCCTGCTCAGAGGGGATCCTCAGCACAGCCTTGAAGATCTGCACATAGGAGAAAGCAATGAAAATGAAACAACCAAATCCCAAACAGCAAATAAAAACCATGAGCCCAAGTTCCCTGAGGTAGCCTGAGTGTGAGCAGGAGAGCTTGAGGATGTGAGGGATTTCACAGAAGAACTGGCCCAGGGCATTGCCCTGGCACAGGGGCAGGGAAAATGTATTGGCTGTGTGCAGCAGAGCATTGAGAAACCCAGAGGCCCAGGCAGCTGCTGCCATGTGGGCAC
>NW_020958511.1:12417-13702 GCF_003031625.1 Empidonax traillii | reverse complement strand
CCTCACGTGCAAGAGCTGAACAGCAGCACAACCTCTGTTCCGCTGAGGTCCTCCCTCAGCCAGCCCAGGCAGCGCTCCAGCACAGCCAGTGCCCAGGGAGAATCGCCCAGCCCGGCCTGTTCTCTCTGACAGAGCTGCTGAGCTGGGCAAATGGGGCTGGCAGGTCCAGCCTGGGCTTGCTTGGGCTTTGCTGGGCTGGGCAAGGGCTGGGAGCTGGGAGCATTGGGGCTGCTCCTCCAGCTCCTGCTCTCACCGTGTTCTCCTCCTTTCCTTTCCCACTCCACTGGCAACCCCCACAGAAAATGGGGTTTACAGACACCCCTGTAACACCCAGTGGGTTTGTCCCTGTCGTCAGGAATCTGCCGTGTGCCAGCCTCTGGGGTCGTCTGCACCACTTCTGGTGGGGAATTGCCTGCGCTTGGCTTGGCTTGGCAGGGCAACACGTCCACAGCTCCTCGTCTCCTGGAGGACAGAGAGCTGTTCCGGGGGGACATATCACCTGACCCTTCTCCTTGGATGAGGCAGAAACATCCCCTTTGTCTTCCCCTTCTCGGGGCGTGGGGCGAAAATCGCCTTTGTCACGGAGCAGCTGCAGGCTCTGCTCCTCCGGTGATCCAACAGCGGCCCCTGCTGACCGGGATTGGAATTGCACCAAAAAGCCAGGAATGCCACACACACTCCTTTTTTGAGACGGAGTTTTGGTACAGGATTATTTGGTCGTTTTTGTGTCCTTTCGTTGTTCTACCAATACACATACATCCTTTTTTAAAGGGCTGTTATTTTTTGCTTTCTCCATACTTTTCACTTGGAACCTCTTAAGTTTGGATTTACAATTGCTTAGAGGGAGGAGTTTGGTCTTCCTCATAACTTCTCCTCCTTCGGAAAACACTTGTGTTTCATTAAACTGAGAGAGATACAAATTCATGCTTTGTTTACAGCCCAGAGAGATCTTGCTGGTTCTTTCCATTTGCCTCTGCCCCTCTCTGAGAACTTGTGTGGACACCTTCCCTGCCTGCAGGGAGGGTATTTCATGGAGAAGGACCTGGGGGTGTTTTGAGGCCTCTCTAAGCAAATGTTTCCTTCAGGAGAGCTAAAACCAGGACAGGGGGAGGAAGAGCAGAAACGCAGCTCCTCCAGCAATGGCAGCGCCTCCAGGAATTCCCAGCACATGCCCACAGATCCTCCCAGAGGGGTGAGGCAGACATGAAGGTTCGACATGAATGCCCTGTTTGGCATAACTTAGGTGATGGCTGCATCCCCTCTCCCTTCCCCAGAAGCTGGACAT
>NW_020958511.1:4213-5405 GCF_003031625.1 Empidonax traillii | reverse complement strand
TCACTCTCACCCTCACCCTAAATAAAACCCTAAACCTCATCCTCACCTAACCCTCACCCTCACCCTAACCCTCACCCTCACCCTAACCCGATCCGTCACCCTAAACCTCACCCTCACCCTCAACCTCACCCTCACCCTAACCCTCACCCTCACCCTAACTCAAACCTTAACCCTCACCCTCACCCTCACTCTAAATGTAACCCTAAACCTCACCCTCACCGCTTGTGACAGTTTGGACTTGGCTCCCTGCCAAATGCCGGAAAGTTACGATAGCAGCCCCCTTCCCCCCTCCTTTCTTCCCTTAGGTTAAGGGAAAAGAAACTATAAAAATTAAAGAACCTAAACACAAGCTGCTTATTTAAAAATATATCTATATTTACGTAAATTACAGTTATGTACACTTAAGATGCTATATACACAGTAAAAGGGGGTCCACCCCCCGAAGGGATAGGGAAAGGGAAAAGAAAGGAGACGAAAGGGAACAAAAGGGACACCGAACAGGTATACTAGGTCAAACTCAAGAACTATACTAAGAACTAACAAAACAGATCTCACCACGTCCCTTAGAACAGCAGGATCGGCAGTCACGGCCAGCACTCTCCAAACCTCCACGTGACAGGACGGTGGACTCTGCAGGCCTCAGCCTTAGATAAGCGAGACCAACGCAGGGACCCACTGTTCCTAAACCTCGCCGGAAGAGAAGAGAAGAGAGCGAGGTCTCTAATCTCCGACTTATTTATACTCTGGTTTACGTAAAAATTGTATGGAATACTGGGTACTTGGCTACTTCCTTGGTTACAAACTGGTCACCAGGAAGGCCTGCACTAAAACCATCACATTCTCCACCCCTTATTCCATACTATTTTTACGTAATACCTCTATTTCGCGTTCACTTATATTCTGAGCATATATACACATATACATTTTCATATATAGTCCTTGTTCATTTTTTAGAGCATTTATCTTGTAGAAGAATCAGCGTCAGCGTCAGGATTAGCTTGGTTTTCATTCTTGGCCCTTAGGTCACAATCACAGTTCTGGTTTTCAGGGCTTGTCCTCTGGTCTGGGCTGGTTTATTACTGGATACCGGCATCAATTGTTCAGGCCTTTCTCATTTGGTGACTGGTTTCCTGCAAAACACAACTCAAAGCACATGATGAGTTTTTCCCCCAGGTTAAATTTCCTTGGGGCA
>NW_020958511.1:0-1093 GCF_003031625.1 Empidonax traillii | reverse complement strand
GTACAGTTGCAGTGGCTATAGGCACTTGCTGATCTTTGACTCGGAGTAGTCCCACAACGGAAGGGTCTTCTGAGAGGCCAGATAGGGCAGACAATTGCTTGGACTTCTCTTCAATCACCGTGGCTACACCGAAAACCCATCGGTACCCCTTCGGGTCCTTGAAGTATCCTCTTTTTAGGTAGTCCATACTAAGAATGCAAGGGGCTTCTGGCCCCGTCACAATGGAATGCTTTTGCCATTGGTCTCCTGTCAAGCTCATATCGGCCTCTCCAATGACAATTCTTGAGACCCTCCGGTCACTCCAGAAATAGAAACAGCCTCCACACTCTTATGCTCCGATGGCATTAAAGTACACTGGGCACCAGTATCCACCAAAGCCCAGTATCTCTGAGGATCCAATGTGCCAGGCCATCGAACCCACACAGCCCAGTAAACCCTATTATCTTCCTGGTCCCTTTCCTTCTCCTGGCAGAAGGCAGGGCCCCTCTATTGTTCTTGATCAGAGTATTCATCGTCCGACTTTGACTTTGCCTTCTTAGAAGCTTTCTTGTTACTGTCAAAGCGGACCTCCATCTTTTTGTGTTTCAGGGGTTGCAGAGCATCTGCATCAACCACATAGACAAACTTTTTGTGGTCTTCCTTTTGTTGTAATTCTCTTACTCTGGCCTCAAGTTTGGAAGTGGGTGCACCATCCCACTTCTTCATGTTTTCTCCCTTACCACGCAGATAGGACCACAGTTGATTGCGTGATCTCCGTCTGGGGTATCCTCTCCTTCTGCGTGCTAGGAAAGGAGACCGTGAACGAGGCCGGGACCAAGATTGAGGTCGAAATCGTGGTCGAAACCATTTTATTGGTCTGCCTCTATAGTCTCTATAGTCTATGTAAACTCTATCATCTCTGTTCCTATAGTCGTCTTCATATCTGAAATATTCATAGGGCCTCTCCATTGTTTCCTTAGGATGGGTAGGTCGGTGTCGGGCATCAGAGGACCTTTCCAAATTTTTGGCTATGGTCCGTATCCATGAACACATCGTGTCCACAGTCGGTTCATCCGTTTTTGGGTTGTATATTGATATTAAACAGTTGAGGTAC
>NW_020958510.1:16060-18143 GCF_003031625.1 Empidonax traillii | reverse complement strand
AGTGCCTTTGCACAACAATATCTTATACAGCACCTGAACCATTCGAGTTCACTTCCCTTACAAGAATTAGACCTATTGGGCTCTGTAGCACCTGCTCAGTGGGCAAATGTGACCTCATACACCAACTGCAGCAGTGTTAGCCCTGAAGAACAACCATGGAATGGAACAGGAGTAGCTGATTTTGGTGACCCTTGGTACCCTTGGCTTCACACACAGGGTGAACAGCTAGCAGGGAGTGGATATCAAAATCTGAGTGGTAATTCTGATTACTGGAATTTTTCTGAGAACAGTGCAGGGCAATTTAGTGTCAACACATCTGGAGGCTTTTTATTACCACCAGGATATTTCCTGATTTGTGGTAATGGTGCATGGGAAGGTATCCCTTTTCATCCAGTGGGAGGTCCATGTTATATCGGAAAATTTACACTCTTTGCCCCCAGCCTAAGGAAATTGTGGAACGAAACACAAGGTACGAAAGAAATCTTTATCACTTTGGTCCAGACTGTGATGATGATGTTAGAATTGGATCAGACACAGGGACAATTGCATTAGCCATTTTTGTTCCTGGAGGAGCTGCCCCTTCTAATTATGCTAAATTGAAGCGCTCAGCATGCTGGAGTATTAAACAGTTTAACACAACATCCAATGTCATATCACAGCTCCTGACTGATGTAGATAGTGTACAACACACAGTTTTGCAAAACAGAGCAGCAGTTGACTTTTTATTGTTAGCACAAGGCCATGGGTAGCAGGAATTTGAAGCAATGTGTTGCATGAATTTGTCTGACCATTCACACAGCAAACACAAACAACTGCAGACCTTACAGGAACGTTTGGATCATGTTACTTACGGTACATCACCATTTACATATTGGCTGAAAGGACTTGGATTGGGACCATGGCTTATGCAAATTGTACAATGGTTGGCACCCGTTGTCTTTCTGCTTCAAGGAGAATGTATTTCTCTGCCATGTCTGGTTCAATGTTTTTGCAGCTTAATGGCTCAAACTGTGTCTGCTTTGTTTAAAGAAAAAGGGGGAAGTGTAGGGATTTTTGGTGCTAACATAGAGGATATGGTGCAGCTGTGAGAACATAACCTTATGTTGCTAACACAGAGGATATGCTGCTATGAGAAATAATCTTTTATGTTTCAATTGTGAAAATATGATCTGTTGTTCTGATGGCCTTCTGATGGTACCAGGATGTGAAAGATCTACCAAGAGAAGCAGTAGCAAAACTAGATATAGAAAAAAGGATCTCAGTACCAACTATCAGAGTGGGAAAGGACATAAAGAATGTTACAGAAACAGAGCTGATTGAAGAGTATTGTTAGAAAACTGGATCAAAGACTGCTGCTTGATTCCAATCAACGGCGCTCTCTGATCATCACATTGGTGTGCTGAGTCGCCCCTGGTCGCATGAAAACCCCCCAGGCAGGTGCCCTCCCAAAGGCCCCCAAACATCCCCAACATCCCCAGTGATGTCACCACTGTCCCTCTGATGTCACTGGTGTTCCCAATGATGTCACAGCTGTCCAACTGATGTCATCTCAGTCCCTGTGATGTCACCAGACAGATGTGATGTCACTGGTCTCCAGTGATGTCACTGCTGTCCCCACGGATGTCACCACTGTCCCTGTGATGTCACTGCTGTCCCCAGGGGTGCTCCCTGTGTCCCCTGTGATGTCACCACTCTCCCCTGTGATGTCACCACTCTCCCCAACGATGTCATTGGCCCCCAATGATGTCACTGGTGTCCCAGTGATGTCACCACTGTCCCCAATGATGTCACCAATGTCTCTCTGATCTCACCGACATCCCTGATGATGTCACTACTGTCCCTGTGATGTCACCACTGTCCCTGTGATGTCACTCGTCTCCAGTGATGTCACTGCTGTCCCATGAGATGTCACCAATGTCCCCAATGATGTCACTGCTGTCCCTGTGATGTCACCACCATCCCCAATGATGTCACTGGTCCTCTGTGATGTCACTGATGTCCCCAGAGGTGGTACCAGTGTCCTTTGATGTCACTAATGTCCCATGTGATGTCACTGCTGTCCCCAAGGGTGGTCCCTGTGTCC
>NW_020958510.1:10633-13712 GCF_003031625.1 Empidonax traillii | reverse complement strand
AGAAATGGACAAAGTGATCCATCAGTGAATATATGAAGTGGTGGGATAGATTGAGGAATATTTTGAGAGGAGAACCGGAGTTTTACAAGAAACCCACTTGGCTAGAGGATGTTGAGTGGAGCAGAGCACAGTTAGAATGGGAACAAGAAATTCAGGGGTAGGAAGTGCTTGAAGAATTACGAGGAACATTGCATAAATTTATAGACCATTTAGAATGAAAGGGAGAGGATCTGTTGGTAATTGAGAACTTTAGTAATTGGGAACCTGTGTGGGCTCATGATCCTTATATAGAGGGGTGTATTACTGATGCTCACAGTGTTCAATATTTGATTTAATCTGATGAACGGGGTTGTAGCTAAGGTATGTTATCCCCCCAAAGAGACTGAGAAATAAGGCTAAATAGAGGTCTTGGACTGTGGTGTGTGCTCTGAGAAAAGCACGGGGCCACCAGCAGCAACTGATATGTTATAGATAGATATACCAGACTCCTTAGAGAGATGGGGAATGGGCTGAGCAAAGAGATAAATACCAGTACACCTCTGGGATGCTCTGTAAAACATTGGAAAGAATTAGGTGGAATTCCTGGAGGGAATCTGAACAAAAAGACATTCTTAAAGTGCTGTCAAAACTGGTGGCCTCTGTATGCATCAGGTGATGGTGAAAAGTGGCCACCCAAAGGAAGTCTTAATTCCACTACAATTTTACAGCTCATGCTGTTTCTCCAGAGAGAGCAAAGGTGGGATGAAGTAATGGATGCAGATGTGTTTTGCACCTTAAGAAATAAACTTGAATGGCAGAAAAATGCAGAATATCCCACTGCAAGACCCTTTTGTTTTGGCATTGGAAGAAAGTCAGAAAAATCATAAGACTAAGGAATGCTGCTGTGATCCTTGTAGTGTTGGACAGCAGTGTCTTAAGTTGGGAAAAAGAGAGAGTGATGAGGAGAGCATTATAGACCCTCAGGAACTCCAGCCGACCCCCAGTAGGGTAAATTGGAGACCAGAGCCCATCAGGCTTGGACCTGACAGCCCCCAGGAATCGGGATTAGATGTGACAGACACTGAAAGTACAGCAGAGAGTATGGGAGACCCCCAAGAGGGGGTGAGTAGTACACATCAGGGTCGGACCATGGGACAGAAAGCTGGGGCAAGACTGGGGGTAGAACAAAAGCTAGAGCTGAGAGCAGCCACAGTTGCCCTTTAAGATCAGTAATAACAGCTGCAGGCACTCCAACAAAAGTGAAAGTGCCATTTTCAGCCAGTGATTTGAACAGCTGGAGGGAGGAAGCAAAACTGTTTGGGGAAAATCCTGAAAAGATGGGTAAGAGATTTGAATTAATTGTGAAAAATCAGGACAGAGATTGGTCAGATATTGACTTGATTCTCTCAGAATTGACAGAAATAGAAAAACAGTTAGTAATAAAAGCATCAAGAAATCATGTGGAAGGGCAGATTGCAACAAATGATTTAAGGGGAGACACAGATAATATTTTTCCAGTGCAAAAACCTAACTGGGACCCAAACAAACCGGGCCAGTATAAGTTATTGGAACAGTTTAGAAGATTGGTCCAGGTGGGATTGTGGAATGCTCCACCTAAAGCAGTGAATTGGGCTGCCTTGTACGATGTAAGGCAAGGATGGGACGAGACCCCCACGGCATTCTTAGACAGACTTAGAGCTGCCAGGAGAAAATACTCTACCCTGGATCCTTCATCACAGACAGGTAAACAACAACTGGTGGGGTTGTTAATGGGACAAAGTAACCCTGATATTAGAAAAAGGTTACAGAAAATTGATTATCTTTCCAATAAAGAATTAGAGGTGTTAATGAATGAAGCCTGGAAAGTGAACAATAACAGGGAGAAAAGACAAGATAGAAAACTTACAAAGGTTGTGGTTGCTGCTTTAATTCAGAATTCAAATATTAGGGGTCATGGCAGAGGGCAGCCAATGCGAGGAAGAGGGGGATCACCGTTTCAACAAGTAAGAGTGGGACAAAATCAATGTGCCCATTGCATGCAGGAGGGACACTGGAAACGGGATTGCCCTGCCTTGGCAAATGGGAACCCAGGAGGGACTGTCAGAGCTCCCCAGGGTACGGAATGAAGGGGACTGGCTGGTTCACCCCTAGCAGACCCGCTGGTTAAAATTGAGCTGGGGAAGAAGAGGAAAAACTGGACTTTTTAATCAACACTGGAGCTACATTTTCTGTTTTAAATCAAGAACTGAGGCCTATAAGTGATAAATATGATCAAGTCGTGGGAGCCACTGGCCAATCAGAAAAGGCTTTCTCTTTGAAACCCTTAAAATTCAAAACTGGAAAACAGATGGGAGTACATCAGTTTTTGTATTTATCAAATTCACCCAAACCCCTGCTGGGCAGAGACCTACTAGAAACTCTAGGAGCTGTAATAGAATTTTGCCGTGGGTTTGCCAACCAACCAGCCCCCCTCCTGGGCTGAAAATAGTTTTTTCCAGGTGGATTTCTGGAGCAAAGCCAATCAGAAGTTTTAATAATTTCTTTGCCAAATACATATTTAAGAAAACGTAAGAGAAGGTTTGTTGTGCAGATGAAATCAGGAGCCATGGAGGGGGAGGCAGCAGGCCCCAAGTGTGGGCCAGGCCCTCTCCTCCCCCGGCCCTGGGCAAGGGGCAGGTTTGGCACTGAAGCCTCTCCG
Organism: Empidonax traillii; assembly: GCF_003031625.1. Taxonomy (NCBI): domain Eukaryota; kingdom Metazoa; phylum Chordata; class Aves; order Passeriformes; family Tyrannidae; genus Empidonax; species Empidonax traillii. Next base: position 11,035 of record NW_020958510.1, on the reverse strand, counting down.
GCTGAGACTTATAAAAGAGAGGAGGAAAAACTCTAAAGAAAGACTGCCTGGACAAGAAATGCTGCAGAAGGAACTCCAGGCAGAGAGAGAGCGCAGCCTCCAAGGTCAAAGCTGGCAGCTGGAGGAGAGAGAAGAGGAGCCCGAAGGGGAGGGGGCTCCTTCTCTTCCCCCTCTCTCTCTCCCTTCAGCAGGGAAAAGACTGAAAACTAAAATCCCTGCCACCTGTGGAAGACTGTTGGGGAGCAGAGACCCCCCTCTGCAGCTCATGAAGGAGCCCGTGCTGGAGAAGAGGAGCACATGAAGAAGATGTGACTCCATGGGAGGCCTAAGATGAAACAGAGTCCTGCTGGGGACCTGTGGCCCATGGAGAGAGAGAGCTCCAGCTCCTACACTGGAGCGAGA
>NW_020958510.1:7485-10019 GCF_003031625.1 Empidonax traillii | reverse complement strand
GCTGAATTTGTGACCCTGAGGGACAGCAGAGAATGGAAGAACTGTTGCCTGAAGGTGGATTCACACATGAGAGGTCCATCAAAGACTCTCTCATGAGATGAGACCCCACAGAAAACATGGGAGGGAATCAAAAGCCACTATCCCTTCTGACCCTGTGGTGAAGATCCATGGGAGGCAAGTGTCTCCTTGCAGTCCATGGAAGACCCTTCAGGGCCTGGGTAACACCCAGCCTCTGGTCTTAGAACAAAAGGAGAGTAGGCCCAGCCCTGAGGCTGACATGGAAGAGAGAGAGAAAAAGTTCCAGTTGCAACGAATAGGAGTTGTAGTCCTAGAGATAATAGAAGAACTTCTGAGTGCTGCAAAGTAATTTAAAAGACTTGGAACTCTGGAAATGGAGAAGAGACTGCTTCTCCTCCTGAACTGATGCAAAAAGGGGGGGGTCTTTCTGTGAATACATAGCATTTTTACCTAATTAAAATTGTTGTAGATATACTTCTTTATTTTTTATCTTGCTAGTAATAAATCTTGATATTATTCTCACCAATCAGATCTCTTTTGTCTGCAGAACTTTATCTCAACTTATAGCAATTGTGTGGGGGGTGAGAGAAAAATTAGCCCAGAGCAAACCCAAGACACCATGGCACGTGCAGGACATCCAGGGGATCAGGTCCAGCCAGCCTAGGGTTGGGAAAGGCAGGTCCTGCCTGACCAACCTGGTCTTCTTCTGTGACAAATGACCCACTCAGCAGCTGAGGGAAAGGCTGGGGATGTGTCTGTGCTGACTTCAGGAAAGCCTTTGAGCCCATCTGCCACAGCATCTCCTGCACAAACTGGCTGCTCATGGCCTGGACGAGGGAACTGTTTGCTGGGGAAAAACTGGCTGATGGCCCAGGGAGTGGTGGGGGATGGAACAAAATCCAGGTGGGGCTGGTCACTAGTGGGGTTCCCAAGGGCTCAGGGGATGAGGGGATCGAGTGCCCCCTCAGGAAATTAATGGATACCATGAAATTGGGTGTGAGTGTGGACCTTCTGCAGGGCAGGAAGGCTCTGCAGAGGGATCTGGACAGGCTGCATCAATCAGGCCAAGTGTCAGGCCCTGCCCTTGGGTCCCAAAATCCCCCTGGAACTGTCCAGGCTGAGGGCAGAGGGGCTTGAGAGCTGCACAGCAGGAAGGGACTTGGGGGTGCTGCTTGACAGGGACTGCAGATGAGCCAGAGTGTGCCCAGGGGGGCAAGAAGGCCAAGGGCACCCTGGCCTTTCTGAAGAACAGGGTGGCCAGCAGGCCCAGGGCAGTGATTGTCCCTCTGTGCTGGGCACTGGGGAGGCCCCACCTCGAGTGCTGTGCCCAGTTCTGGCCCCTGAGTGCAAAAAGGCCCTGGAGGGGCTGGAGCATGTCCAGAGAAGGGAACGGAGCTGGGGAAGGGCCTGGAAAACATGTGTGATGAGGAGCAGCTGAGGGAACTGGAGTTATTGAGTCTGCAGAAGAGCAGGTTCAGAGTGCACCTCATCACTCACTACCATGACCTGAAAGGAGGTTTTAGTGGGAAAGGGGGTCGGTCTCCTCTACAAAGCATTTAGTGACAGCAAGAGAGAAAATGGCCTTGAGTTGCCTTTGGAAAGGTTCAGATTAGATATTACAAAATTCTTTTTCACTGAATATTTAGGTAGTGGAATAAGATTCCTGGGGAGGCGGTGGAGTCTGGAAATGTTCAGATAGCATCAAAATATGGCACTTTGGGATGTGGTTTAGGTGTGATTATAGTGTTTCTGGTTTACAGTTGGACCAAAAGATCTTGAAGAACTCTTCAAACCTTGATGATTTCGTGATTCTGTGACCTGTCATTACAGTTTCCACGTTTGTGCTCTAACAAGATCTTTTCTCAGTTGCATCCCTCAGTGGGACTCATTAACACTACAAGAAACTTCACAGTTTGAATCTCACTATGGTTTCTCAAGAGGTTCCTGCAACTCTCCTCAGGGTCTGATGTTCAGGGACTCATCCCCAAAGCCCCCAAGGCTGATGAAATGCCTGGGGCTGTTGCTGTGCTGCTGAGCTGGGCTGGGCTCCTGGCACACAGAGAGCTCCTGGCAACCAAGAACAGTTTCAAAGACACAGCTCTGCTGTTGAGCAGCTCCTCTGCACAGCCCAGCAGGGCTGAGGGCACTGCCTGCAGCACCCAGGGCACAGGAGAGAAGGCAGAGAGAGGAGAGGCAGCCTGAGCTGGGAGGGAACTGAGCTCTCACTACAGGAGAAACCTTCCCAGGATTTGAATGAAGAATTCTCTGGCTGTAGGAAAGTTAATCTTCCCTTCCTGCAGGGATCTCCTAAAGCTGCCACATCCCAGAGCTTGTAGGATCTTTCAGAAGGGCTCTCCCAGTGCCTGCAGGGCAGAGGAAGTGGCCCTATGGCAGAGCAGGGCAGGAGCTGCAGGCAGCAAGGGCAGGCAGGAGAAGGGAGCAGGAGGTGAAAGGGATCCTGGGCTGGGAGGACAGGGCAGAGCTGCTCAGGGCAGGAACCTTGGCAGCCCTTTGGC
>NW_020958510.1:0-1169 GCF_003031625.1 Empidonax traillii | reverse complement strand
GGGCCTGGGGCTCAGCCTTGGCCTTTGTGCTCCCCAAAACCAAGGCAGGCTTTGCTCAGCATTGCAGGGGCTGCCCAGAGCCTTTGTCTGCCTGCACTCCTGGCCTGCAAGGATCTGCTCTCAGGAGTCCCTGGGGAGGCTTTGTCAGTGCCTGCCCTCAGTGGGGCCCAGCAATGCTTCAAGGGACTGTCAGTTTGGCTTCTGACTTCTTGAGCACTTTCTACAATCTTCTTTAGGTACTTCAGGATGATGTACTTGTCTTTAAACACACCGTGGGGCTCATTAAAATCCAGAATTCCCTCAAGATCTCTTTGTCTTCCTTTAATTGTCTTCAAGACAATTTCAAAACAAGTCTTCAAAGTTTGTACTTTTTTTTTTTTTTTTAATTCAAGGATGGATATTTTTTAGTTCTGAGGAGAGGTGATAGAGGTGTTTTCTAAGTGATTTTGATGCTGAGTGTCTCCTGAGGAGATCCAGACTGACCCTGTATGACCAACCTTGCTCCTCACTGCCCTACCTTATCAGTTCTGAAATGGCCCATCTTGGACTGACATCACCCTTCTTGCATTAGACTTTGAGCTCTGCAGCTGGATGTTCCAGCCCCGTGGCACCATCTCCCACCTGCTCTCCTTAGAGCTCTGCTTGCACACAGGCCCAGAAAAGTTTTCCTCTTCATAAGAAAAGAAATATCATCATCATGGCAAGGCTTCGTGTGGGGTTTCATGTGAGCACAGATGACTCAACACACCAGTATGATGATCAGAAATGCTGTTTATTTGAATCAAGCAGCAGTGTTTTATACAGTTTTCTAGCAATAGTCTTCGATTAGCTTTGTTTCTTTAACATTCTTTATGTCCTTTCCCACTCTGATAGTTGGTACTGAGACCCTTTTTCCTATATCTAGTTTTGCTACTGCTTCTCTTGGTAGATCTTTAACATTCTGGTACCATCAGAAGACCATCAGAACAATAGATCATGTTTTCACAATTGAAACATAAGATTATTTCTCACAGCAGCACATCCTCTATGTTATTAACATAAGATTATGCTCTCACAGCAGCAGCATATCCTCTATTTTAGCAGCATAAGGTTATGTTCTCACAGCTGCAGCATATCATCTATATTAGCACTATAAATCCCTACACTTCCCCCTTTTTCTTTAAACAAAG
>NW_020958509.1:11885-13722 GCF_003031625.1 Empidonax traillii | reverse complement strand
CATTGGGGACATTGGGGACATCATTGGGGACATTGGGGACACCATTGGGGACACCATTGGGGACACCATTGGGGACATTGAGGGGACACCATTGGGGACACCATTGGGGACATCATTGGGGACACCATTGGGGACACCCTTGGGGACATTGGGGACATTTGGGGACACACAGGGACAGCTGAGACACCTGGGATGTCCCCTTGGGCCACCAGGGGTGTGTCCCCAAATGTGTCACCTCTGTGGTGACCTCTGGGCCACCAGGTGTGTCCCCTCCCCCCCTGGGCCACCAGGTGTGTCCCCTGGGCCACCAGGTGTGTCCCCTCCCCCCTTGGGCCACCGGGTGTGTCCCCTGGGCCACCAGGTGTGTCCCCTTCAAGGTGACACTGGGTGTGTCCCCTCTTGGGCCACCAGGTGTGTCCCCTTCAAGGTGACACTGGGTGTGTCCTCTGGGCCACCAGGTGTGTCCCCTGGGCCACCAGGTGTGTCCCCTCCCCCCTTGGGCCACCAGGTGTGTCCCCTGGGCCACCAGGTGTGTCTCCTCCCCCCCTGGGCCACCAGGTGTGTCCCCTTCAAGGTGACACTGGGTGTGTCCCCTGGGCCACCAGGTGTGTCCCCTGGGCCACCAGGAGTGGCACCTTTATGGGTACATCGGGTGTGTCCCCAAATGTGTCACCTCCGTGGTGACCTCTGGGCCACCAGGAGTGTCCCCTCCCCCCCTGGGCACCAGGTGTGTCCCCTCCCCCCCTGGGCCACCAGGAGTGTCCCCTGGGCCACCAGGTGTGTCCCCTCCCCCCCTGGGCCACCAGGTGTGTCCCCTGGGCCACCAGGTGTGTCCCCTGGTGTGGCCCAAACTGTCCCCACCTGTCCCCAGGTGTCCCCAGGTGTGTCCAGGTGTGTCTCCACCTGTGTCCAGGTGTCCTCTGATGTCCCCAGGTGTTCCCAGGTGTGTCCCCACCTGTCCCCAACTGTCCCCAGGTGTGTCCAGGTGTCCCCAAGTGTCCCCAGGTGTGTCCCCACCTGTCCCCAGGTCCCCTCAGGTGTGTCCAGGTGTCCCCAGGTGTGTCCCCCAAACTGTCCCCACCTGTCTCAGGTCCCCCCAGGTGTGTCCCTACCTGTCCCCACCTGTCCCCAGGTGTCCCCAACCATCCCCAGGTGTTCCCAGGTGCCACCAGATGTCCCCAGGTGTGTCCCCAGATGCCACCAGGTGTGTCCCCACCTGTCCCCAGGTGTGTCCCCAGGTCCCTCCAGGTGTGTCCAGGTGTCCCCAGGTGTGTCCAGGTGTCCCCAAGTGTGTCCCCAAACTGTCCCCAACTGTCCCCTCATGTCCCCAGGTGTGTCCCCACCTGTCCCAGGTGTTCCCAGATGCCACCAGGTCCCCTCAGGTGTGTCCCCAAACTGTCCCCAACTGTCCCCAGAGGTGTCCCCAGGTGTGTCCCCACCTGTCCCAGGTGTTCCCAGACGCCACCAGGTCCCCCCAGGTGTGTCCCCACCTGTCCCCAACCGTCCCCAGATGCCACCAGGTGTCCCCAGGGGTGTCCAGGTGTGACCCCAGATGCCACCAGGTCCCCTCAGGTGTGTCCCAAACTGTCCCCAGGTGTGTCCCCACCTGTGTCCAGGTGTCCCCTGATGTCCCCAGGTGTCCCCAGGTGTGTCCCCAAACTGTCCCCAACTGTCCCCAGAGGTGTCCCCAGGTGTGTCCCCACCTGTCCCCAGGTGTTCCCAGGTCCCCCCAGGTGTGTCCCCAGGTGTGTCCAGGTGTCCCCAGGTCCCCTCAGGTGTGTCCCAAACTGTCCCCACCTGTCCCAGGTGTTCCCAGATGCCACCAGGTCCCCTCAGG
>NW_020958509.1:3894-6157 GCF_003031625.1 Empidonax traillii | reverse complement strand
TTGGACCAGTTTGGGCCCAGTTTGGACCCAGTTTGGCACCAGTTTGGGCCCGGCCTGACCCAGTTTGGGCCAGTTTGGGCCCAGTTTGGGCCCGGCCTGACCCAGTTTGGACCAGTTTGGGCCCAGTTTGGACCCAGTTTGGCACCAGTTTGGGCCCGGCCTGACCCAGTTTGGACCAGTTTGGGCCCAGTTTGGGCCTGGTCTGACCCAGTTTGGACCCAGTTGGGACCAGTTTGGACCAATTTGGACCACTTTGGACCCAGTTTGGACCAGTTTGGGCCCAGTTTGGACCAGTTTGGGCCCAGTTTGGGCCAATTTGGACCAGTTTAGGCCCAGTTTGGGCCCAGTTTGGGCCAGTTTGGGCCTGGCCTGACCCAGTTTGGACCAGTTTGGGCCCAGTTTGGGCCTGGTCTGACCCAGTTTGGGCCCAGTTTGGGCCCAGTTTGGGCCTGGTCAGACCCAGTTTGGGCCAGTTTGGGCCCAGTTTGGGCCTGGTTTGACCCAGTTTGGGCCCAGTTTGGGCCCAGTTTGGGCCTGGCCTGACCCAGTTTGGACCAGTTTGGGCCCAGTTTGGGCCTGGTCTGACCCAGTTTGGGCCCAGTTTGGGCCCGGTTTGGACCAATTTGGACCAGTTTGGACCCAGTTTGGATCCAGTTGGGCCCAGTTTGACCCAGTTTGGACAAAATTGGCACCAGTTTGGGCCAGTTTGGACCAGTTTGAACCAATTTGGGCCAGTTTGGACCCAGTTTGGATCCAGTTTGGACCAGTTTGGGCCCAGTTTGGACCCAGTTTGGACCAGTTTGGGCCCAGTTTGGGCCCCAGTTTCGACTCAGTTTAGGCCCAGTTTGACCCAGTTTGGGCCCAGTTTGGGCCTGGTCTGACCCAGTTTGGACCAGTTTGGACCCAGTTTGGGCCTGGTTTGACCCCAGTTTGACCCAGTTTGGCCCCAGTTTGACCTAGTTTGGACCCAGTTTGGGCCCAGTTTGGCCCAGTTTGGATCCAGTTTGAGCCAGTCTGGGCCAGTTTTGGTCCAGTTTGACCCAGTTTGACCCAGTTTGGGCCAATTTGGACCCAATTTGGACCCAGTTTGGACCAGTTTGGGCCTGGTTTGACCCAGTTTGGCCCAGTTTGGATCCAGTTTGGACCAGCCTGACCCAGTTTGGGCCCAGTATGGACCAGTTTGGCCCAGTTTGGCCCCAGTTTGGCCCAGTTTGAACCCAGTTTGACCCAGTTTGATCCAGTTTGGATCCAGTTTGGACCCAGTTTGACCCAGTTTGATCCAGTTTGGACCCAGTTTGAATCCAGTTTGGCCCAGTTTGGATCCAGTTTGGACCCAGTTTCGACCAGTTTGGACCAATTTGGACCAGTTTGGGCCCAGTTTGGCCCCAGTTTGGATCAATTTGGCCCAGTTTGACCCAGTTTCGACTCAGTTTGGCCCCAGTTTGGCCCAGTTCAGCTCCAGTTTGGCCCAGTTTGGACCCAGTTTGACCCAGTTTGACCCAGTTTGGACAAAATTGGCACCAGTTTGACCCAGTTTGGACCAGTTAGGGCCCGGTTTGACCCAGTTTGGACTAGTTTGGGCCCAGTTTGGGCCCAGTTTGACCCCAGTTTGGCACCAGTTTGGAACAGTCTGGGCCTGGTCTGACCCAGTTTGGGCCCAGTTTGGGCCCGGTTTGACCCAGTTTGCACCAGTTTGGGCCCGGTTTGGGCCAATTTGGACCAGTTTGGGCCCAGTTTGGACCCAGTTTGACCCAGGTTGGGCCCAGTTTGGGCCCAGTTTGGGCCAATTTGGACCAGTTTGGGCCCAGTTTGGACCCAGTTTGACCCAGTTTGGGCCCAGTTTGGGCCAATTTGGACCAGTTTGGGCCAGTTTGGACCCAGTTTGGGCCCAGTTTGGACCAGTTTGGACCAGTTTGGACCCAGTTTGGACCCAGTTTGGGCCCAGTTTGGGCCAATTTGGACCAGTTTGGGCCCAGTTTGGCCCACTTTGACCCAGTTTGGATCCAGTTTGGGCCCAGTTTGGGCCTGGTTTGACCCAGTTTGACCCAGTTTGGGCCCAGTTTGGGCCCAGTTTGACCCAGTTTGGACCAGTTTGGGCCAATTTGACCCAGTTTGAACCCAGTTTGGACCAAATTTGGACCCAGTTTGACCCAGTTTGACCCAGTTTAGATCCAGTTTGGCCCAGTTTGTCCCAGTTTGACCCAGTTTGAACCCAGTTTGACCCAGTTTGGACCCAGTTTGGACCCAGTTTGGACCCAGTTTG
>NW_020958509.1:0-1462 GCF_003031625.1 Empidonax traillii | reverse complement strand
ATCAGGGGGCATCAGGGGACATCAGGGGACACAAAGGGACATCAGGGGACATCAGGGGGCCACCACTGTCACCCTGGGGGGAGGGGACAAAGAGGGGACATCAGGGGACACCCTGGGGACATCAGGGACACCCTGGGGGGACAAAGAGGGGTCAGGGTCACCCTGGGGACATCCAGGGGACATCAGGGGACATCAGGGGGTCACCACTGTCACCCTGGGGGGACACAAAGGGACATCCCAGAGTCACCTTGGGGACAGAGGGGACACGATGGTGGCACCTGGGGACAAGTGACACACCTGGGGCCACACCTGGGGACAGGGAGGTGACACCTGGGAGCAGGTGACACACCTGGGGACACAATGGTGACACCTGGGACAGGGGACACACCTGGGGACAGGTGACACACTTGGGGACAGGTGGCACACCTGGGGACAGGGAGGTGGCACCTGGGGACACAATGGTCACACCTGGGGACTGGGGACACACCTGGGGACAGGGGACACACCTGGGGACATGATGGTGACACCTGGGGACCTGATGGTGACACCTGGGGACTGGGGACACACCTGGGGACAGGTAACACACCTGGGGACAGGAAGGTGACACTTGGGACAGGTGACACACCTGGGGACACACCTGGGGACACACCTGGGGACAGGGAGGTGACACACCTGGGGACAGGTGACACACCTGGGGACACAATGGTGACACACTTGGGACACACCTGGGGGACAGGTGACACACCTGGGGACAGGGAGGTGACACTTGGGGACAGGTGACACACCTGGGCACCCGATGGTGACACCTGGGACAGGTGACACACCTGGGGACACACCTGGGGACAGGGAGGTGGCACCTGGGGACAGGGGACACACTTGGGACACACCTGGGGACCTGATGGTGACACCTGGGATCAGGTGACACACCTGGGCACCCGATGGTGACACCTGGGACAGGTGACACACCTGGGGACATGAGGGTGGCACCTGGGACAGGTGACACACCTGGGGACACAATGGTGACACACTTGGGGACAGGTGACACACCTGGGGACACACCTGGGGACAGGGAGGTGGCACCTGGGGACAGGGGACACACTTGGGGACAGGGAGGTGACACAACTGGGACACACCTGGGGACAGGTGACACACCTGGGGACACACCTGGGGACACACCTGGGGACTGGGGACACACCTGGGGACACACCTGGGGACAGGAAGGTGACACACCTGGGGACAGGATGGTGGCACCTGATGGCCCGATGACGTCACCTGCGGCCCCTTACCTGGCAGGAGTCCTTGCCGCCCTCGGCCACGCCCGCGCAGAGCATGTCATCGGTCACCTGCGGCCCGTAGGACACCTGGCACTCGGGGACAGCCAGCACGGTGACATTGACACAGTGGGGGACGTCGGGGTACTGGTCTGGGGGGGAGGGGACAGGTGACACACCTGGGACACACC
>NW_020958508.1:12148-13725 GCF_003031625.1 Empidonax traillii | reverse complement strand
CACAGATGGCCAAGGGCTCTGGCAGGGCTGCAAGGCCCAAAGGCACCCAGGCCTTTGTGCCCTTGGCTCTGGCAGCTGCCTCTGCCCCTCAGGCCACCACAAGACACTTTCCTTTGTCTGCCTGCACTCCTGGCCTGCAAGGATCTGCTCTCAGGAGTCCCTGGGGAGGCTTTGTCAGTGCCTGCCCTCAGTGGGGCCCCGCAATGCTTCAAGGGACTGGCAGTTTGGCTTCTGACTTCTTGAGCAGCTTCTTCAATCTTCTCTCAGTAGCTGAGCACAATGGATTTGTCTCTAAATACACTGTGGGGCTCATTAACAGAAAAACAAATTATTTCACTTCTTTTAATTGTCTTTATGTCTTCAAGATTCCTACAGCTAATTGGAGTTGTTTTGTGGTTTAGCTAATGAGGAAGATTTTAAAGTGGAAGTCACAAAAATATAATTTTTCTATGACAGGGAATGATTTTTACAGAGCCTTGGGATGCAAAAGGATTTGGACACAAAGTGAAGGGGGCAAAAGAGATTAGTAGCACTTAATCATTGACCAACTTTGAACATTTTCAACATTCCCTTTTCACAGGGATTCAGTAGCATTTAGTACAATTGAACAGGGACTGAATTATAGATTCCCAATAACAACACTCACACCACAGTCAGTTCACACCCACACCCAGGCAGAGATGTGTGGACACATCAGGATCTGGGGTTTGGCTTCTGACTTCTTGAGCAACTTCTTCAATCTTCTCCCAGTACCTCAGGATGATGGACTTGTCTCTAAACACACCGTGGGACTCATTAAAATACAAAGAATTTTTTTTTTCTTGTCTTCGTGTCCTAATGTCTTCAACATTTAATTGGAGTGGTTTTGTAGTTTAGCTAACTCTTTAGTAACTCCCAGGATTGTGTGTGCTGTGAAGAAGATGAAGGTGAGGAAGAAGGGGTCCCAAAGGCACCAAACCCAGTTCCTGAAGGGGTGTGTCAGGGGGCAGAATGGGGCAGAACCAGGGCTGCATAAACCTGGGATTGGATGGACCTTATTATAAAATCATAGAACCCCTGTCTGGGGGGGAACACATGGTATGTGTTCCTCTTGGCCTAACAACTCATTAAAGGACCAGGTCTCTTTATCTTATCTCCTACCTAAATTGGCCTGGAGTCTTTTTCTCCATGGTCTCTTAAGGCAACATTTTGTGGTTTTGCTCTGGGTCAATTTGCTCTCACCCCACACCCAATTACTGTAAGTTGAGAGAAGGTTTATGCAGACAAAGGAGACCTGATTTGGCAAAATAATATGAACATTTATTACTAGCAAAATAAAACCAAAGAACTACATCTACAACAATTCTACTCAAGTAAAAGTATTATATATTTATAGAAATACCTCTCCCCCCTTTATATCAGTCCAAGGAGGAGAAGCAGTCTCTTTCTCCATTCTCAGAGCTCCAGATCTTTTCAATAACTGCAACACTTTCAAGCTCTTCTTCTGTTATCTCAGGACGACAACTCCTTTTTGTCACAGCTGGAACTCTTTATCTCTCTCTTTTTCTTCTATGTCAGCCCCAAGGCAGGGCTGGGCC
>NW_020958508.1:8364-9416 GCF_003031625.1 Empidonax traillii | reverse complement strand
TTAAAAAACTCTAGATGTAATGCTAAACCCTAACCCCTAACCGTAAAACTATTCCTCACTCTAACCCAAACTTTACCTAAACCCTAACCTTAACCTAATCCTAACCCTAACCTTAACCCCATCTATAACCTTAACCCTAAATCCCAGCACCTCACATTAACTCTAACTGTGAATCACCATCTATCCAGTGCAATTTGTGCGTCACTCTCAGCACTACACAAAGAGCAAGAGCTTTCTGTGTGTGCACCTTTGGACTGGGAGGTATCTTAGACAGTACTGAACCCTAGATCTAATATTTTTAAAAAAATCTAAACCTAAACCTAAACCTAAACTCTAACCCGTAAGTTCAACCATATCCCTTACTCTAATCCTAATGTTATCTAAACAATAACGTTGACCTAATCCTAACCCTAAGCCTAAACCCTAACCCACAATCATATCCATATCCCTTACTTTAACCCAAATGTTACTGAAACAATAATCCTAACCCTAACTGTAACCCTAACCCTAACCTTATATGTAACCCTAACCATAAGCAGAGCCCCTAACACTAATCATAACCCTGACTCACCATCTATCTAGTCCACTTGTTGCACCACTCTGAGCACTACAGGAGGAGCGAGAGCTGTGTGTGCAGGCATCTTTGTCTGGGAGGTATCTTCGTCTGTACTGAACCCTAGACCTAAACTTAAAAAAAAATCTAAACCTGAACCTAATGCTAAACCCTAAACCCTAATCCAAACCCTAACCCCTAACCCTAACCCGAAACCCTAAACCCTAACACTAACCCTAACCCCTAACCCTAATAAAAGGGACATTGGAGACATCACTGGGGATGAGTGTCGTCACAGGGGACTGGTGAGAACAAAGAGACAGCTGTGATTTCACAGGAACATCGGTGACATCACTGGGACATGGTGCCACTTCTGGGGACAGTGGTGACATCACAGGGACAGCAGGACATCACTGGGGACATTGTTGACATCACAGGGGACAGTGATGACACCCCAGAGACACCAGTGACATCAACGGGGACATCTGTGGCATCACAG
>NW_020958508.1:0-1904 GCF_003031625.1 Empidonax traillii | reverse complement strand
AAGAACTGGTGACTGTAGCCGAGAATCTCTGCCCACCTCCCCTCACCTTTTCTCCGCCACCGCGTGCTGCCTGCCTGCCACCGGAGACTGGAACTGTGCCGGCCTGGAGAGAGCTGAGACCACCGTGCCACATGTGGCAGTTCTACCTTATCCTTCTACCCTGACCATATTTCTGAGGGCCCAAAGCTTCGCCTGAGCTGAGACCCTGCAGGGCCTGGGACAGGGGCGTGAGCGGTGAAACCACACCTGGTGCATTGCAGAGAACTAAAGCTGTCAGAGCCCCTGCAGCTACAGAGACAACATCCAAAAGCTGCAGGGACAGAGAAAAAAAAGGCAGAAACTGTTTCTCTTCTGCCACACACAGACCAGCTCATTGCGAAAAGGTAGTTTTCAGTGGTATCTTTTCTCTGTATCTAGAAATAATCTTAGCAGTTTCCAACCTTTTCTTATTTTTTCCTTGTTCTCTTTGCATCTCTTAGCAATTAATAAAAATCAATTGTTGGTATCAACAGATAACTTGTGTGAGTTTTAGTTTTGCTTAATGTAATATTTGAATCTGAAGTTCTTTCTGCAATATTTAAGCGGACTGTAACAGGAGACCATGAAAAAGTGGGAGGAACAGGCAGAAGAGTGGAAAAGGGGAGTGGACTGGCAGGTCCAATGGTCCCATGGGGGTCTTTGGGCACAGGGGGCCTGGGATAGAGGGATGGCCCCCTGAGCTCCCAACTGACTGTGGGGTGCTGGGGCTGCTGGATCCAATCTCAGCCTTGGGTTATGCCAACACTTTCAGTTCAGGGGAATTACAAAGGTGGCACTGAACCACTTTTGTCCCCCAGGTTTTAATGATGGTAAATCAGATCTACTGATAGATATGAATTATTTAGGATGACAAATTATCAGACAACAGATCTTCATCAGTATTATTTACTGCACAATAGAAACACTAAAAGTACAGCATAGGTAGGACAGTGCTCTACACTAAAGCAATTGTTGAAGCAATTCTACTCAAGCTGGCACCAAAGCAAGAATTATTCATTAGAGATGGATGGAACTCCCCCAGACCAACGCTCATGGGGAGATCTCTGCTCTCAACCTCCAGCACTGACCTTGGGGGGTCCCAGCCAAGGCAGGAATCTCCACACACCCCCCAAGAAGGGTTCTGTTGGCACAACCTGCCTCTGGCAAAGGGGACTGGCCCTTTCTGGTAGAAAGGGATGGACTGACAGTCACTGGACTCCAGGGGTTGCCTCACCATCAGGGGGGTCATTCGGGGTGGGAGCAGCGGCCGAAGCTCTTCCCGCAGTCGGGGCACTCGTCAGGCCTTCCCTTACTGGTGGGTCCGTTGGTGTTTGGTCAACGTAGAGCTCTGGCTGAAGCTCTTCCCACACTCCTCACACTTGTAGGGCCTCTCCCCGGTGTGGATGCGCCGGTGCCTGATGAGGATGGAGTTCTGTTTGAAGCCCTTCCTGCAGTCGGTGCAGCGGAAGGGCCTCTCATCTGTGTGTATCCGCTCATGCAGGAGGAGACTGGAGCTGGTCTGAAACCTCTTCCCACATTGCAAGCACTTGTAGGGCCGTTCCCCAGTGTGGATGAGTTGGTGGGTGTGGAGGGCGGAGCTCTGGTTGAAGCTCTTCCCACATTCCCCACACTTGTAGGGCCGTTCCCCAGTGTGGATGTGCTGGTGCCTGAGGAGGTTGTTGCTCAGCCTGAAGCTCTTCCCACATTCCAAGCACCTGAAGGGCTTCTCCCTGCTGGGAGGCTGCTCAGGGACCACCAGCTCGGAGCTCCGGCTCAAGCTCCGGCCGCCTTCCCGGCACAGGACGGCTCTTTCCTCCTCACAGCTCCCTGGGTTGGCTTTGCAGCCCCTCCTCCGGGGGCATCTCCGGCCCTTTTCCTCCCCGCTG
>NW_020958507.1:20925-22056 GCF_003031625.1 Empidonax traillii | reverse complement strand
CTTGAGCTGGTATACCACAAACTGAGGATTGCAAGTTCTGCTGCTGAACATGGGAATTGTTTCAGACATCATCTTGTGAAACAGCAGAGCCACTGGTCTGTAATCCAGGTGATTCTTTAACAGGTAGCTACAGTAGTACACGTAGCGTCTCTGACTGGGAATTGTCACTCCCTTCTTGTCTCTGGTCCTTACTTCCCCACAGAAATTTAGGGCTTCTTGAACCTTTAAAAACTTGCCTCGATGCAACAAATATGCACAAATCATTACACCAGTTTGTCCCTTTCCACCTTTACAGTCGATTGCTGCCACATGATTGTCATCTTCACTCAGCCACTGGTCAAGGTCTTCACAGAAAGGTTGGATGAGCTCCAGCTGTAGTGGGTTATGGTCTTCAAAAGGGTCCTGTGCAACTCTGCAGTTAAATTTGTTGGTGTCATAATGTCTTCCAGCAAGACTGTATATCTTGTAATGGTTTTTATGCTTTGAATCCTAAAACCTTACTACATCATCAATGTTGTTCCTGTACACTCCTTCGAGCCTCTCTGCAGGAAAGCCCATAGCAATTATGTTTGGATAAATATAGGTCAGGTCCAGGTCGAAGGCACCCTCCTGGTATCGCCTTTTGTTCCTGCTGACGATCTCTTTGATGATGGCGGTCATGTCTGGCAGCCGGGGGTCGCTCTGGGGCAGCACGCAGGGCCTGGGCGGTGGCTGAGAGGCACCACCGGGCGTCCCGGGCACGGATGCTCCTCCGCCGGCTCAACCCCGGGCGGGCCCGGCTCCTGCCAGCGGCGGCGGCACCGGCCGCTGCTGCTGCTACTGCTGCTGCCGCCGCTGCTGCTGCTGCTCCCTCCTCCTCCTCCTTCTCCTCCTCCTCCCCCGAGCGCATTCTTAACTCATTTTCTGTGCAGGCTGGACAAACTTCTGAGGATAGATAGAAGAACACTCAGGGTTAATGAACAGAAAGAAATCCAGTCCCAGCAGGAAGAAGTAAGGAATAAATATTCTGAAAAGGTCAAGGAATATAGCAGGTTACGGGGTGACCTGCCGCAAGACCCAGAGGCACATTTTGCATTGGGAGACGGGACACACACACACGAGATATGTGACCCACAAAATGGCAGTTTATTA
>NW_020958507.1:16433-18689 GCF_003031625.1 Empidonax traillii | reverse complement strand
AGCACACACTGCCAGCCTGGGCTCACCCACTGATTCCTGTCACCAGCCTGGGATTGCCCTAAACACACCTTAGGACTTGAGCTGGATCACAGTTTCATCGCAGTGTGCCGATAGATAGATTAAATAGATTATAAGATAGGTAGAGAGACAAACAGATGGATATACAGATAGATAGTAGATAGATAGATAGATATTAATAGATATAATTTTTCTTCAATAAAAGCTTCGATTTCACCCAAATTCCTGTGTGCATATGAACAAAGGGATTCAAATACAAAATGCTGAGATTAAGTCCAGTTCTAAATTTCGAAGGGCATTTTGATTACCTCTAAGCAGGTGACAGCTACTGCAGGTCTAAGAGCTGTCTTTCCTCTGGTCCTTGTATCTGCTTCAGATAGAAGAATCCTAAAATAGAATGGGTTTCGGTGGTTTCTTATATCCTCACCCCCTCTGGTGCCTCCTCGGCAGTCCTTTGGTGCAGCTCTTTCAACCTGGGGCAGCTCTTAGGTTGTTTTTTTTATTGTATTTTCCCTCTGTTATTCCATTCCCAGCTCCCATCTGCCTGCCCTCCCATGAGGCTCCTGCAGCCCCACCGCTCCTCCCCCAGCCCGTGGGGCAGCTCTTGAGTGAAATGGAGCGGCGGGGACCCCTCGGGGCAGGTTTTGATTCTATTGACCCTGTTCTCTGTATTCTATTCTGTTCCCACCCCGCGTGTCCCTGCGTGCAGCTCTTTCAGACACGGGCGGTGGAGACTCCCCGGTGCGGCTCTTTTAGTGTATTTGACTGTATTGTCACTGTATTTTCCTCTATTCTGCACCCCCCGTCCCGCGGGGCGGCTCCTTCAGTGCCCCGGGCACCGAGGACCCCTCGGGGTGGCTCCCCCAGGGCCCCGCCCGCCGCCACCGCTGCCCAGGGCCCTCCCCGCGTCCTGCCGGGGATCGGACACCGCCGGCGCCCCGGCCCTGCTGGGCTTCATTAGCCTGAGAAATGGCTCCTAATGAGGGCCCGGGGGCTGCGGCTTGGCCTTCGTCTCCCTGGTGCTGGGGCTTGGCTTCCACCTGCGCCAGAAGGTAGTGGAAGGAACAGAGAGAAGGGTGGAAAAGGGGGGGTGGTCTGGTGGGTCCGACAGATCATGGGGATCTTTGGGCACAGGGGGTTAGCAGAGGGGGGTGGCCCTCTGAGCTCCCAACTTCTTGTGGGGGGCTGGATCCAATCTCAGCCTTGTATTATGCCAACAATTTCAGTTTAGAGGAATAACTGAGGTGGGACTGAAACACTTTTGTCCCTCAGGTTTTAATGATGGTAAATCATATCTATTTAGGATTACAACTGATCAGACAAAACACCTTCATCAGAATTATTTACTACACAATAGAAACACTAAAACTACCAGTAGTACAGGATTAGATAGGACAGCGCTCTACGCTAAAGCAACTGTTGAAACAATGCTACTAAAACTGGCACAAAAGCAATAATTATTAATTAGAGATGGATGGAACTCCCCCAGACCAATGCTTGTGGGGAGATCTCTGCTCTCCACCTCCAGCAGTGACCTTGGGGGTCCCCAGCCAAGGCAGGAATCTCCACACACCCCCAAGAAGGGTTCTCTTGGCACAACCTGCCCCTGGCAAAGGGGACTGGCCCTTTCTGGTAGAAAGGGATGGACTGACAGTCACTGGACTCCAGGGGTTCCCTCACCCTCAGGGGGGTCATTCGGGGTGGGAGCAGCGGCCGAAGCTCTTCCCACAGTCGGGGCATTTGTTGGGCCTTCCCTTACTAGTGGGTCTGTTGGTGTTTGGTCAAGTTGGAGCTGTCACTGAAGCTCTTCCCACACTCCCCACACTTGTAGGGCCTCTCCCCAGTGTGGATGCGCCGGTGGGTGACGAGGTTGCAGTTCTGTTTGAAGTCCTTCCCGCAGTCGGTGCAGCGGAAGGGCCTCTCCTCTGTGTGTATCCGCTCATGCACGAGGAGACTGGAGCTGGTCTGAAACCTCTTCCCACACTGAAAGCACTTGTAGGGCCGTTCCCCGGTGTGGATGCGCTGGTGGGTGAGGAGGTGGGAGCTGGTCCTGAAGCTCTTCCCACATTCCCTACACGTGTAGGGCCGTTCCCCAGTGTGGATGTGCTGGTGCCTGAGGAGGTTGTTGCTCTTCCTGAAGCTCTTCCCACATTCCAAGCACCTGAAGGGCTTCTCCCTGCTGGGAGGCTGCTCAGGGACCACCAGCTCGGAGCTCCGGCTCAAGCTCCGGCCGCCTTC
>NW_020958507.1:8333-10014 GCF_003031625.1 Empidonax traillii | reverse complement strand
CCTCCATTTCTTGCTGCAGGGCCAGGCCTGACTGGGCTGCTCTGCTGGGCTGGGGCAGGGGCAGGGCCATGGGGGGACCAGGGAGGGGCTGCACTGGGCAGTGCCAGGGAGGGAAAACCCCAGGGTTGAGCTGCAGGGTGGGAGTGTGCAGGGTGGGGGCTCTGCAGGCTCCTCACAAAACCAGCCCTCTTGGGAGGGATGGGAAGGAGCAGCAGAGCAGGGTCTGGTCTTTTCCAGGTGCTGCACACCCTGGGAAAGCTGCCCCAGGACAGTGGTCACAGACCAGCCAAGGGCAATCACAACTGCCTTGTCCATCCCTCAGGCCATGGGACATCTCAGGGCAGAGCAGGTGACACCTCGCAGGGCTGAGGGGAAAAAGAGGCAAAAAAGAGATAAGAAATATATTCAAGACATTCAGGAGCTCCTCTGAGCAATATTTCATCATTGGAATCATTTGTAAGAATTTGTTTTTTGATAAGTAGCTGTACCAAGCTGTTCATACAGTGAGTGAATCAGGTCGTAGAATATGGGTTTTGTTTTTCACTGAAAAAAACTATGAAAAAATTATTAAATGTTTTGAAAATAAAAAAAAAAAACCTTGAAATGTTGAACAGGAAGACTTGAGCAGTTACCAAGAGTTCTGTTCTGCAGGGGCTTCCATTCTCTCCCAAAATCCACACTCATGGCTTCAGGCCATGACCTCCCAGAGCAGTCCCAGGGGTGGCCACAGCCCCAGAGATGCCCCAGGGCAGCTCCAATGCCCAAGTGTGAGAGGCAGGAAGGGCCCAGCTGGGGAGGGGCAGGGAATCCCCCACCTCCAGCCCTGCTGCACAGGCTGAGGAGGGTCCTGTCCAGCACAGCAGCACATCCTGTGCCCTTGGGGGCTGGGCTGCCAGGGCTGTCCCCAGGAACGGACTGGCCAAGGAGGGCAGGACAATGCTCAGGGGTCAGGAGGGTCATCATAAAGGTGACCCCACCCAGATGAAAGGTTTTGGGGAGGTCAGCAGAACTGGGAAAAACTGGATGGGATGTTTGGGTGAGGGAAAACGAGATGTCCAACAAATATGGAAAATGTTGATGAGATAAAAACAGTTTTAGGAAATGCTGAGGGTGCTGAAACACTGACTGTGCAAACATTCCTGATGGACCTTTACTCTACTTGTAACCCCAACACTACCCAAAAGTACTGCCCCTTCCATTGAAAGGAATCCACTGCTCGAATTCCAAGCCAGAAAAAGCCCAAACCCAGAACTCCAGACTCTTATTTGTACTCCAATGCCCACCCCATTCCCAAACCTGTTTTACCAGTATGAAAAGCCAAGCTTTAATCCTGACCCAGCCCAAAAAGCTCTTCCCCTCATCATGAACCAGACCTTGCCAGCAGAACAACAAACCTGCCAAAGTTGTGCCCAATCCCCACCCTGAGCTCTAAAGCCCAAGGCCTGAGCATGAAGCACCCCCAGAGCCTTTGGGAGCAGGGCAAGGACCTGCAGGGCCCAGAGCAGGCCCAGGGGGTTGGCAGAGCAATGGGAGGTGACCTGGATCTGCTCAGCTCTGCAGGGACCCCCAGCAGAAGGGCCTGGGCTCTATCAGGGATGTCCTGGGGCACAGGGGCTCAGCAGCAAAGCCAAGAAGGCCAAGTGCACATGGCAGCAGCCAGAGCTGGGGGACAGCAGAGCCA
>NW_020958507.1:5492-7331 GCF_003031625.1 Empidonax traillii | reverse complement strand
CAGAGCTGTGCTGGTCTCAGCCGTGCTTTGCTTCAGAGCCTGCTGGGGTGGGGGCAGATGGCAATGGCAGAGGGACTGAGGTGCCCCAAGGAGAGCAAACCCTGCTGTCCCCAGGGCCAGAGAAACACAGGGCTGGGCTGTGCAGCCTGGCAGGACAGGGCTTGGATGCCTGAGGGGTCTCTGCCACCATGGAGGGCCTGGAGGCTTCAGTTGACTCTGATCTGCAGGAAGGACAAGGTGCTGATGGAAATGGCCTTGGCTTTGGACATCCTGTGATCCAGGAACACTGTGAAAATCACTGCTCTGTTCCTTGGCTGCAGCACCAAAGGCATGGGTAAGGCTCATCAAGCACTAGAACAGAATGTCCAGGGAAGTGGTTGAATCACCACAGAATCACAGAATTGTTATGGTTGGAAAAGACCTCTGAGATCACAGAGTCCAACCATTAACCCAGCACTGGCATCTTCACCACTGAACCGTGCCCCAAGTGCCACAGCTCAGTGTTTTCTGAACACTTCCAGGGACGGTGACTGTAGGACCCCAGGTTTGAGCTATGAGCTCATCAAAGGGCTTTTAATTAAAAAGTACAGAAGGCACCAAAAATATGCACTCTCCAGTTATTTGAAAAGGGCCTTCCATTTTTTTAATACCTTGAGAGACACCACAAGGGAGAAGATGCTACACACGGTTTCTCAGGAGCTCAAAACACACACTTTTACTGGCAAACTTTGGAAAATAAGGGAGCTTGGCTAAAGTTGACAGGGCAACATTCCACCAGAACAGAGCATTCCCCACAGCACTGACTGAGCACAAGCCAACCCATGTGGGAAACCAGGCCCTCAGCGTCCCCGACGGCTCGATAGGAAAGAGGGTTCAGACACTTCCAAGTTGGCTGCAAACTGGAACACTTTATTAACAGGGCTCCTGCCTTTTATAGGGCAGGAGCAGAACTTGCTGGAACAAGGGGAGTAACTGGGGAGGAGCAAGGGCAGAGTATGTTAACTAGGACCATATAGGGACAACAAGGGGAGGAACAGATTGATATGAGGAATAAATGGCCATATAAGGTTGGTACTGCAATGTAGCACCAACTGGCCAAGAGAAACACAGGGTTCGAGGGCATGGGGAAAAGAGGGGTACAAGGAAGGGGAACAGTACAATAACATAATACAGGAACTTAATATAAAACATAAAACACATCATTGTCTCCAAAGCCTACTCCCTACATCTCCACCTTCATTTTATAAGAAAGCAAGTTGAAAGGAAACTTTCTTAATATGAAATAAGAACTGATTTTTAAGATATACAAAAGTATATAAAAATATATGTAAATAAATGTGGGGTTTTTTTCTCTATACACTCTAAAGAAAATTATACATTAAATTATAAGCAAAACACTTCAAAACTAGCTTTGAGGTAGAATTGGTTAAGGAGATGCCTTAACCCATGGTAAGTTTGAGCTACATTCATATTTATTTTTTCAGTCATAGTTTTCACATTTATACTTGAGTAAAATAAATTTAAAAATATATAAACAAGTTATAACATAATGAAAGTAAAACTGCTACCAGTAAATTATTAATTAATAAGAAATGTGAATAGGTACCGGGATTTTAGGGAAAGGTTGGTTCTCCACAGGTGTTCACTTCGGTTTCTCGGGTACTTCAGTACAGTCAGGTCTGGGGATGCTCCTGCCCCCCCTGGGCTTTTCCTTCACCCCCTGGGGCCTTACGGGCCTTGCCCCAGTCCCCCGTCCCTTGGGTTCCCTTTGCCCAGTTGTGGTGACCGGTGGAGTCATTGTTTGAGGGAAAGAGGGTCTGTTTAGACGCCACTGTCAGC
>NW_020958507.1:0-3891 GCF_003031625.1 Empidonax traillii | reverse complement strand
ATAATCGGGCTCCCATCTTTAAGTTTTAGGATAGGTAGGGGGTTATCAGGGATGAAAGTTTCTTCACTGCCTCTCACCCAGATCCTGTTGCTTGGTCCAGGTGCCCGTCTGCTGACCGTCGGGATCTGCTGTCCACTCTGCTTTCACACACTCTCCAACTTGGCAGGCGAGTTCTCCACACACTAGAGATCTCAAGCCAGTGCCGCCTGGGGTGCCATCTGGGACAAACCAGGCCTGCAGTGTCCCCAACAGCCTGATAGGAAAGTGGATTTGAACACTTCCCAATCAGCTGCAAAGGGAACACTTCACTAACAGGGCTCCTGCCTTTCACAGGGCAGGACAGAACTTGCTGGAACAAGGGGAGGAACCGGGGAGGAGCAAGGGCGGAGTATGTAAACTAGGACGGTGCAGGGAGAGCCAGGGGAGGAGCATATTTATATAAGGAAAACATGACCATATAAGGTTGGTACTGCAATGCAGCATCGACTGGCCAATGGAAACACAGGGTTCGAGGGCAAAGGGAAAAGAGGGGTACAAGGAGAGGGAATAGTACAATACCATAATACAGTAACTTAATATAAAACCTAAAACACATTGTCTCCAAAACCCACTCCCTACAAACCCAGACAAGTGGTCAGAGAATGCAAACCATGCACGCTCTCTGTGGTGAGTTACTGCTGATGTCAAGGTGTTGTTTTTAATGTTGAATTCTGCTAAACCCAAAACTGCTTCATGAAACTTCAAACACACCTCCTGCTTTTCAAAGCAGGCTTGGACAGATAAGCTGCTCCCTGGCCTGGAAATATGTCTGGCAGTCAAAGCCTTCCTAACTATAAAAGCCCCGTCCAACTTTCATGTGGCAGATTCTTCCCCAGACTTCCTTAAAGTGTGAGGAGCTTTTCCCATGAAGCAGGGACAGCTCTTGATGGTCACTGGCCAGGGGTTAAGTGAAAGAGAGGGAACTACTCCCTGTCGTTGTGGGGTGAGTTACCTCAATCTCTACTTCAGGATTTTTCCTTTTTGCTGCCTTTGATCCAATTGCTTTAATAGAATTACTTAGATAGACTGCACTGTCCTACCTTACACTTGAAGGAATTATAGAGGTGTGATTCAATCACTTATACACTTATAGTTAGAAAGGCTTTGACTGACAGAAATATTTCCAGGCCAGGGAGCAGCTTATCTATCCAAGCCTGCTTCAAAAAGCAGGAGGTGTGTTTGAAGTTCTTACTCCGCCCTTGCTCCTGCCCGGTTCCTCCCCTTGTTCCAGTAAGTTCTGTCCTGCCCTGTGAAAGGCAGGAGCCCTGGTAGTGAAGTGTTCCCTTTGCAGCTGATTGGGAAGTGTTCAAATCCACTTTCCTATCAGGCTGTTGGGGACACTGCAGGCCTGGTTTGTCCCAGATGGCACCCCAGGCGGCACTGGCTTGAGGTCTCTAGTGTGGGGAGAACTCGCCTGCCAAGTTGGAGAGTCTGTGGAAGCAGAGTGGACAGCAGATCCCGACGGTCAGCAGACGGGCACCTGGACCAAGCAACAGGATCTGGGTGAGAGGCGGTGAAGAAACTTTCATCCCTGATAACCCCCTGCCTATCCTAAAACTTAAAGATGGGAGCCAGATTGTCCAAAAAAGAGACTGAATTTTATAAGCAACTGAAAGACCTCTTAGAGGAAAATGGGCTCCCCGTTGATAAAAAATCATTAAAAGCACTAACAAAATGGGTTTATGAACATGAAGCTGTCCCAGAAGATTTAAATGATTTAGAATGGGCCAGAATTGGATATGCACTTCGGAGAGCTGCTTTCAGGGGTGACAGGCGCGCAGCAAAAGCCAAGGCTGCCTGGAAAAGTGTTTTTACCATCTTTAAAAAGGCTACAGACAGAGGGACTCGTGATCGATCTGCATGTTCGGCATCAGGATTAAATGTACCCCGAAAGCAAGAAAAATCCATTGCCAAGTGCACTCCTATCCCAAACAGTCCCTGTCCTTACTTTACAAGTGACAGCCTTAGTAACCTTGAAATTAAAAAGGGCTGCTCTGGTAACACTGATGGGCAAAAAAATCATCCTCTTGGATTACAAAATGATGCCAACCTTGAAAATAAAACCAGCCAGCTCTGTCAAGGTGGAGTCCAAGATGATGCGCTTGGCAACCGGACATCGTTTCCCTTAGCAAAGGAACCATAGAAAATCCAAGCTGACTGCCCAACAATGACAACTTTCTTGGCACCGGGTGTAAACAGAGCCAAAGACAGGGGTACCTATGGACATCTTATCGGTACTTTACCACGGTACCACACAGAATCCAATTTAACAACAGTTGTAAGGGCAGCTCAATCTGGAACACAGTGACAAAGGGAGCAATGGAAAAAACAAAAGGCCTGGAAAAAACTTGAAGCAAAACAACTGGCAGCCCCCTCAGTAACAGAAGAACTGAACCAATTTCACCAAAACTCCTCTGAAGACATGAAACAAACACCATCAAAATCCATCTCTTCATAAACCATCAACATCATAACCAAAACCAAAATGGAACTAAAACCTTTTTCAGTTTTTTCTTTTCTCTAAAGTGTAATCTATAAGTTATGATTTTTATTATATGTTACATTGTAATGGAATTGTTTGTCTTTTTATTCAGTAGTTGACCATTTATATCACTTTAAAAAACTAATCTTGCAGATTGTTTTGTAAATGTTGTATCTTTAAGTTTCTCTAATACTTTTCATTTACATGAATATTTACATCCTTTTGAATTTTATGTTAAGTAAGTTAAATCAGTATAATACATTTTCTCCTTTTTCAATATCTTGTTCTGTATCTGGAAGAATTCCACTTTGATATCGCCACACACTGGCATAGCTTGAAGTAAGAGTGACATAAAAAAGTGTATATTCTTAAAAGATATTATGTTATAACTTTTTATAAATTTTTAAATTTATTTTACTCAAGTGTAAATGTGAAAACTATGACTGAAAAAATAAATATGAATATAACTCAAACTTACCATGGGTTAAGGCATCTCCTTAACCAATTCTACCTCAAAGCTAGTTTTGAAGTGTTTTGCTTATAATTTAATGTATCATTTTCTTTAGAGTGTATATAGAAAAAAATCCCCACATTTATTTACATATAGTTTTATGTACTTTTGTATATCTTAAAAATCAGTTCTTATTTCATATTAAAAAAGTTTCATTTCAACTTGCTTTCTTATAAAATGAAGGGGGAGATGAAGGGAGTAGGCTTTGGAGACGATGATGTGTTTTATGTTAAGTTCCTGTATTATGTTATTGTACTGTTCCCCTTCCTTGTACCCCTCTTTTCCCCATGCCCTCGAACCCTGTGTTTCTCTTGGCCAGTTGGTGCTGCATTGCAGTACCAACCTTATATGGCCATTTATTCCTCATATCAATCTGTTCCTCCCCTTGTTGTCCCTATATGGTTCTAGTTAACATACTCTGCCCTTGCTCCTCCCCAGTTACTCCCCTTGTTCCAGCAAGTTCTTCCCTGCCCTATAAAAGGCAGGGGCCCTGTTAATAAAGTGTTCCAGTTTGCAGCCAACTTGGAAGTGTCTGAACCCTCTTTCCTATCGAGCCGTCGGGGACGCTGAGGGTCTGGTTTCCCACATGGGTTGGCTTGTGCTCAGTCAGTGCTGTGGGGAATGCTCTGTTCTGGTGGAATGTTGCCCTGTCAGCTTTACCCAAGCTCCCTTATTTTCCAAGGTTTGCCAGTAAAAGTGTGGGTTTTGAGCTCCTGAGAAACCGTGTGTAGCATCTTCTCCCTTGTGGTGTCTCTCAAGGTATTAAAAAAATGGAAGGCCCTTTTCAAATAACTGGAGAGTGCATATTTTTGGTGCCTTCTATACTTTTTAATTAAAAGCCCTTTGATGAGCTCGTAGC
>NW_020958506.1:12419-13734 GCF_003031625.1 Empidonax traillii | reverse complement strand
GAGCTGTCCCTTTGCTGTCACCAGTCCTCTGTAATGTCACTTGTTCCCAGTGATGTCGCCAATGTTTTTTTGATGTCACCTCTGTCCCCTGTGTTGTAACCCCTGTCCCCTGTGATGTCACCAATAGCCCTGTGACATCACAGCTGTCCCTTTGTGGTCCCCAATGATGTCACTGCTGTCCCTGTGATGTCACCAGTGTAACCGATGACGTCACTGGTTCTCTGCAATGCCACCCCCTTTCTTCTGAAGTCACCGATCTCCCCAGTGACGTCACTGATGTCCTTGGGAGATCACAGCTGCCCCTTTGTTTTCACCAGTCTTCTGTGATGTCACTGGTCCACAATGATGTCACTGCTGTCCCTCTAATGTCACCACTCTCCCCTGTGATGTCACCAATGTCCCCCGTGATATCACTGGTGTCTCTGTGTTGTTATCCAGGTCCCCTGTGATGTCGTTGATGTCTCTGTGACATCACGGCTTTCCCTTTGTTGTCACCAGTCCCCAGTGATATTTCTGGTCCCCAGTGATGCCATTGCCGTCTCTGTGATGTCATCACTGTCCCCAGCAGTAGCACCATGGTAGTACCCGTGATGTCACCGATGTCCCTGTGATGCCACTGAGGTCCCTGTGACATCACGGCTTTTCATTTGTTGGCAGCAATCGCCTATGATTTCACAGGTTCCTCTGTGATGACAGCACTGTCCTTTGTGATGTCACCAATGTCCACAATGATATCACTGTATATCTGTGTTGTCATCTCTACCCCCTGTGATGTCACCAATGTCCCTGTGACATCTCGACTTTCCCATTGCTGTAAGCAGTCCCCTGTGACGTCACTGCTCTCCAGTGATGTCACTGCTGTCCCGGTGATATCACCACTGTCCCCAGCAGTGCCACCATGTCCCTGTGATGTCACCAATGTCCCTGTGATATGACCAATTCCCTGTGATGTCACCAGACCCCTGTGATGTCATAAATGTCCCTGTGACATCACTGCTGTCCCTCTGTTGTCACTCTGATGTCACTGGTCCCCAATGATGTCCCTGCTGTCTCTGTGATGTCACCGCTGTCCCCTGTGATGGCACCAATATCCCCGATGATCTCACTTGTTTCTCTGTCATATCAGCCCTGTGCTAGTGAAGTCATCGATGTCCCTGTGACATCACGGCTGTCCCTTTATTGTCAACAGTCCCCTGTGATGTCACTGGTCCCCAGTGATGTCACCCACGTCCCTGAGATGTCACCACTGTGCCCTGCAATGTCACCCATGTCCCGATGATGTCAATGGTGTCTCTCTGATGTCACCTCTGTCTTT
>NW_020958506.1:7784-10196 GCF_003031625.1 Empidonax traillii | reverse complement strand
GCAGTCTCTGTGATGTCACCACTGTCCCTTGTGGTGTCACCAATGTTTCTGATTATGTCACTGGTGTCTCTGTAATGTCACCCTTGTCCTTGTAAAGTCACCAATGTCCCCATTGATGTCACCGATGTCTGTGATATCACAATGTCCCTTTGTTTTCACCAGTTCCCTCTGATGTCACTGGTCCCCAGTGATGTCATGGATGTCCCTGTGATGTCCCTAGTGTCATCAGTGATATCACTGATGTCTCTGTGACATCACACCTGACCTTATGCAGTCACTGATGTCCCCTGTGATGTCATCAATGTCCCTGTGCCATCATGGCTTTCCCATTATTGTTGCCAGTGCCTTGTGATGTCACGAGTGTCCCTGATGATGTCACTGATGTCTCTGTGATGACACCCCAGTCATTGTGAACTCGCCGATGTTCCCTCTGATGTCACTGATTTCCCTGTGACTCACGGCTGTTTCTTTTTTGTCACCAGTCCCCTGTGATGTCACTGTTCCTCAATGGTGTAACCTCTGTCCCTGTGATGTCACCACTGTCCCCAGTGACTTCATCAATGTCCCAAATGATGTCACTTGTGTCTCTATAATGTCAGCCCTGTGCTTGTGAAGTCACCGGTGTCCCTGTGACATCACGGCTGTCCCTTTTTTGTCAGCAGTCCCCTGTGATGTTACAGGTCCCCAGTGATGTCACCCATCTCCCTGTGATGTCACCACTGTCCCCTGTGATGTTAACAATGACCCTGATGATGTCACTGGTGTCACTGTGATTTCTCCCTTGCCCTTGTGAAGTCACTGAAGTCCCCTGTGATGTCACCAATGTCCCTGTGACATCACAGCTGTCCCCTTGTTGTCCACAGTCCCCTGTGACATCACTGGTCCCCAGTGATGTCACTGCAGTCTCTGTGATGTCACTAATGTCCCCAGAGGTGGCACCATGTCCCCGTGTGGTCACTGATGTCCCTGTGATGTCACGAGATGCCTTTGACTTCACTGATATCTCTGTGACATCACGGGTGTCCCTTTTTTTCACCAGTCCCCTGTTGTCGTGGTTTTGCCCACCAGCCAGCCCCTGGGGCTGAGGATGGTTTTGTCCGGGTGAATTTCCAGAGAAAAAGGCCAATCAAAACTTTAGTAACGCCTTTGCTAATTACATATTTAAGAAAACGGAAGAGAAGGTTGGTGGCGCAGTTGAAATTAGGAGCAGTTGAAATTGGTGGCAGTTGAAATTAGGGAGCCATGTAGGGAGAGAGAGGCAGGCCCCAGGTGGGGGCCAGGTGTCTCTCATCCCCTGGCCCTGGGCCAGGGGCAGGTGTGGCACTGAAGCCCCTTCTCTCTTGTAAGAGAGTAAAGGAAAAAAACTTTAAAGGACTGACTGCTTGGACAAAAAAACGCTGCAGAAGAAATTCCAGCAGAGAGAGAACGAAGTGTCCAAGGTCAAAGCCAGCAGCTGGAGGAGAGAGAAGTTCAAAGAGGGGGGCTGTTCCTCCCCCCTTTCACTCTCTCTCTTCAGCAGGGAAAAGACTGAAAAATAAATCCCTGCTACCTTTGGAAGATTGTTGGGGTGAGGAGACCCCCATGCGGCTCACAGAGGAGCTTGTGGATGTACCAGGAAGCCGAGACTTCACGAGAAGGACTGAAAGGAGGCAGAGTCCTGCTGAAGATTTGTGACCCTGAGAGCTTACGCCAGAGTGAGAACGGCTCAGGTAAGCTTGGGATCCAAGTGAGGGATCCATGCTGCTGGTGCTGGAGATTTGGGACCCTGAGAGAACCTCCCGCTGGAGCAAGAACGGCTTGGGTAAGATGTTGGGATCCAAGTAAGGGATCCATGCTAGATCCATGCCAGAGAGGTCTATTCAAGGACTGTTCTCCCGTGGGGAGGAACCTCCCCAGGGAACAGGGGTGGACTCAAAAGCCATTATCCCCTGTGACCCTGTGGGGGAAGATCCATGGTAGCCAAGTGTCCCCTTCCAAGCCCATGGAAGACCCTACAGGGCCTGGGTAACCCCCAGCCTCTGATGTTAGCCCAGGAGGGGGGTAGGCCCAGCCCTGCCTTGGGGCTGACATAGAAGAAAAAGAGAGAGATAAAGAGTTCCAGCTGTGAGAAAAAGGAGTTGTCGTCCTGAGATAACAGAAGAAGAGCTTGAAAGTGTTTAGTTATTGAAAAGATCTGGAGCTCTGAGAATGGAGAAAGAGACTGCTTCTCCTCCTTAGACTGATATAAAGGGGGGAGAGGTATTTCTATAAATACATAACACTTTTACTTGAGTAGAATTGTTGTAGATGTAGTTCTTTAGTTTTATTTTGCTAGTAATAAATGTTCATATTATTTTCCCAAATCAGGTCTCCTTTGTCTGCATAAACCTTCTCTCAACTTACAGTAATTGGTTGTGGGGTGAGAGCAAATTG